>NW_028277042.1:1356081-1506756 GCF_059951505.1 Python bivittatus | reverse complement strand
GATGCCTCTTTCTACTGTTGATGAGCAAGCCTGGATCCTTTAAAATAATAAATGAATCGTACAGATTCTGGGCATCCAGAATCTTGCCTTAAAGTCATAATTGGTCCATTTTATCTCAAGTCTGTAATTTTGCATACATGCCTCATATTTTAGTTACACAGCTTTCAGTTGCAAGATTAGATATCTCCCTGATTTACCTGCTGCTAGAAAAATGCATATGAAATAATGGGAAAGTTCTTAGCTCTGATTTTTTCAAAAGTATTAAAAGATCAGACATAGCAAATTTCTTGGAAAGGAGGGCGGTTATGAATGCAGCTAGCTGCCCATAAGCAATGCTGCTGCAGCTTGAGATGCATCCTCTTTATGAACACCAAAACCAAGCTGCGATATGCAGGCTTCCTGTGTTCAGAGAGCATGTTTATGAGGAAACAGGAATATGGAAAAGGTTTTGCTATTTGAATTGTTTTTTTATGATTCCCTAAATAATATCTGTACATCTGATTATTGCAGAAGTTAGTTGCTTTTGTGGAATTCCACCAGTCCTTATAGGTGTATGAGTTAAAAAACATACTGCTTCAAATAAATCTGAATGCTGTGATTTGCAGGATGCTGAGAATTTTATCTAGGTCTGGAGTCAAGGTGTGTAGGATTCAGACCTGAGGCAGGCAAAAGCTCTCCCAGACTGCTTTGGGCATCTTCATTGTATCTGTTGGTGTTTCCTTCTCCTTTTTCTGAGTTCCCACCATAGCCCCATTGCTCAGGAAAATACAGAATACCCCATCCTGTGAGTCAAGCAAAAGACGTAGCTCCTTGGAGGAGCTGCAGATAGATTAAACATGGGTTCCCCTGCTGGATCCAAAGCCCCTTTGCCCACTTCAGATCTGAAGGTTGCACACTCCTGGACCCATACTTGTTAGCCACCCAAGATATTGGGTCCCTGCAAAAGTCACTTCTCCATGTGACTTTTAAATGATGCCGTTTTCTCATAGGTGCTCATGTAGTAATGGCTGTTGAGTCCATCTTTCCATTAGAGGATCACTTTTCCAGTCTAGGTTTCTTAATCATTTCAGGGTACCTGGTATACTTCACCAGACCGATGACAATGCACCGCACGGTCTCACCTACTGAACCAACACCCCGGTAAGCATAAAGCATTAGCAAGCAGTGGCCTTCACCGACCTTCCCAGCAGTAAGAAAACAGAACTGAGTTCATTGAAGGAGTCTGGTTGCATCTTTTCCGATGAACCAATTTAATTAAAAGACATAACCTTTCATGAGCTGCAGCTCACGAAATCTTACGCCTTTTAATTAAATTGGCTCGTTGGAAAAGATGCAACCAGATTTCTTCTGGTTTTTTACCACCACAGACTAACCCAGCTCTCCTCCCACAGTATCTGAGTTTATTGACACATCTGTTAATAATTCTGTCAAAATTCTCTCTGAGAATGTGGGAAATCCAGGTTGTTTGATTTGCAGTCATAAGCTTTTACACAGAGCAGGATAAAATAACCAAGTTAAACTTCATCCCATTAATACCGAATATTCAACCTATTAAGCGATTGCCCTTCACAATCAGTTGCCATGGCCTCTAAGACTGCCATTGCAAAAGGAGCCTTGGGAAACTTGACGTGGCAGTGGAAAACCACCACATTCTCTAAAGAATTTTCCTCCCCTTTGCAAAGAAATTTTTCCTGCACCAAAAACTATAAAGACAGTGACACAGGTAATGGGCAGGTCTTCACTGAGAATGACCACATAAGAGAACATTGTGCTGGTGGATTTGGTGGTACAATATCTTCTGGCCATCACAGCTCTTAGCATATTTTGAAACCATCTCCAATCCACGTGGAGGACCTCAGTTTGGGAAAGGCTGGAATAGACTATAAAGGGAAGGTAATACTCTGGGCAGACATTCATGTCTGAATGTTTGCAGCATTCTCTGCATGCAAAATGCTTCAAGGCTCTTTGCTCCAAACCAGGTGCATCTGGCCTGAGAATGACAGGAACATCTTTCCCTCCATTCAGATCCTTGTCGGCCCTCTCGGCCTACCACAGTGGCCTCATCACTCCCATGAAGATCCGTACAGAGAGCCCTGGCAACCTGCGGTTGTATGGTGGGAGTCCCACGCGTAGTGAAAAGGAGCAGGTCTCCATCAGTTCCTTCTACTACAAGGAGAGGGTAAGCCCATGGCTAGTGGAATGTCTTGGCCCATGCTTTAGCTGGTTTGGCAAAGCCTGTTGGAATCAATAATCTTTTGGCAGCTCTCTGAGGAGTGGCCAGCTGCTTCCCCAGTAATCCTGAAGGATACTTCTCCAGTAAGCTGTGCTGATCAGTCAGAGGCTACTGGTTCTCCCTTGGAGTGCTCTTGATTGCAGTGGCTGCTTCCTTATTGGACTCCATTGTTAGGCTTTTATTTGCTGGGGAAATTATGTGTATTTGAGGACTTGTCCATGTTTTTGCAAGGGGACAGCGCCAGCATTTCTATAGTGATCCCTGTTAACTATGGATTTTGGGGGGGGGGTACATGCATGGCAGGCTTCTCGGCATTGGTTATGCTGGAACCCAGTTGGAGACACAGGAAGCTACTGGCTGGAGAGCTCCTTCCATTTTGGACTATAGACAACTGCAGACCATCTCAGTTGCAAAGGCTGTAATACTGATTTTCTTCTACTTTCTTGAATGTAGAAAGCTGCACCTTTTGACTTCTTAGACTGAATAGCTCCATTTGCTGTCAGTATGCTGTAGGTATCCTGGGGCAGTTATTTAGGGCAAACATTCAGACAAAAATGTCTGTCCTGGACATCTCTGAAGGTCATGCCTGGGGCAAACATTCCATCAATGGCAAGAAAGCTGTAGTCTCATCTTAAGAGCTGTGAGGTCCTTCTTTAACAGTACCTTTGGGATACGGCAGAGAGGAGAGTCCTGTCATCTCTTGTGGCCTAAAAAAACAATCTTGATTGCAATCTCTTCACAGCGAGCGAGCCTCTGTAAGGAATGCCTGTGGGTGATCCTGTCATCTCTTTTATCTGGAGGAGATTCTGAAGAGCTGAACCAACCTCTGATTGCCGTGGGCATCAGCTCCATAAAGAAATGGCACCATATTCAATCCACCATTTTCCCCCAGAAGTCTTGAAGGCGAGCTGTTCTAATACAAATGAGGCCAAGAGAGAGTGCAGAAGTCTCTTTTGAGAACTGTGACTTGGGACTAGCTTTAGCTGATAATGTAAGGCCACGTTGAAGGTGGCTAAAGGTGGCTAAAGAGCAGCAGCTTTGACCAGGTCTGTGATGCAGTGCAAAAATCCCACCTTCTGTGAGGGAAATGCTTAGGGGAAAGCAGTATTTGTGATGCTGCACTGACAGCTTACTGTACGTGTGCAGTCAGTGCACTCTGTGTTGAGCAACTGTTGGATGCTGAAGGAACCCTTCAGCTCCACGTTCTAAGCAGTACAGCCTGTATCCTGCCATGCAGCCGTCTGCTGGAGAACTCAGAAACATGCCCTAGGAAGTAATAAAGTACAGGGGATTGCAGGAATTGAGGATCACCTGCAGCTCCACCCGTATGAACTTAAGATCCTCAATTAACCAGCCTACTGAGACTTAGTAGCTTGTCCTTAGGCAGGTGCTAATCATTTATTATGTTCCCTGAAGCCCATAAAATGGCTTTGAAATACACTTTTGCTTGCTTTTGACTGGTTCCACCTTCTAAGATCCTTTGGAGAGATGGCTTGGCTGGGGACCCATGGTCCTGGAACCATGGGTGTTCCATCTCGTGGCCCAGTGGACAAATTCAGAGTCAAGTTTGGCTCAAGCCACAGTGATTAGTAAGCAGGACTATTTAAGCAGAACTTTATTAGGAATGGACCCTATCTATGCATTGCTTAGAATAGGAATGAAGATATTCTTGAGTTTACCATTTAGAACTGGGATCATTTTTTTTAATATTCACGTACAAGTCTCCTATGCAGAATAAAGCTTGTATATCTAGTTGCTGGTTGAGAAAGTGGCATCTAGGGTGGTATAATCTGGAATTCCTCTACTTCAGTCGTATGGGTCCTGTGGGTGGGCTCTCAGAGTAATTTGCATGTTTTTCATACCACGTGAAAGCAGTTCACATTGGCCTGTCAGGAGTTCTGAATGCTTCCCTTTCTTTATTCCTACTAAAAGCAGAGAGGAATGCAAGGAGGTCATACACAAACCTGCAGGAAAAGATTGGTTTAATCTTAGTGGCAGAGGCTCCCTATTCTCTTTCTCAGTTCCCCTGCAGGGAAAATTAAACCACCAGAAACAGACTTCTGGCTTGTAATTTGGTGGATTACAATTCCGTCCTTTTCCCTGCTTTCCATCGGTAGGTCTAGTCCATAGGTTGAAAGTAAAACAGTCTGTGACCTTTCAATTTAAAAAAGTCACCAGCAGGGCCAGGGGGCCACTTTTGTCTGTAACCTGGGGCAGTTGACTGTCAAAGGACACATTTCTTGGGCAGCTCTTTCCATTTTTGCTTTGTCAAAAAGGAGCAGCAGGAGCACCGGGAGGGAGTGTCTCCAGATGGGCCATGCTTTGAAGCTGCCCTCTTTGCGTTTCTGCAGCTTGGAGCCTCCTGATCCTTAAAATCAGAGTTTCTCAGCTGCGTGTTCTTTTCTTCCTTTTTCTTATTTTCTTCATGGCTCTCCTCCTTTCCTTCTTCCGGGCGTAACATTCTCATGCACAGATGTCTCCTTGCTCTGCCAGACGGCGGTGGTCCATACAAGCAATTAACGACTTCCCGGTACTGTGTGCTGTCTTCCTGCCACTCTTGACTAACTCTGTCTGCTCCTCACAGGCCCAAGAATAACTTGGCACTTGGTTGGCTTTGTGTGACCTGCATTGGAGTGGAGGGAGGAGACTCCACGTGGGGGGACCATGTCCGCATAACGCTGGACTTGGAAAAGGAGGTGGATCCTCCTGGGCCAGAAAGCTTCCTTCCACAATAAAAATGGCTGGTGCTTTATTTGGAACCGTGTTCACCAGGCCAGAAAGTCAAAGTAACCTGTGGGGTTGGAAGGTGTGGTAGAGCATTTATCATCTTCTGATAAACGAGAGTTTCATGACTGGCTGCACCTACAGTGGCGAGGCAAGCATTTTGCGCAAATGTTCAGAACATGCTTTCAGTATTCCAGATATATCCACTGGGACAAAATGTTTGCTTTTGCTTCAAGGCAGTGGTGGAAACAAGACAGTAGGGAACCATGACTCTGGAGAAGGGCTTCCTTCTCTCCAGAGTAGGGTATTATGCAACTTAAAAAAATAGTTTCTCAGGATCTGGGCTAGTAAAGACTTAGGCTAATAAAGAGACAGAATGGTGGCCTGGGAACCCCTGGGTGAAACGTGAATCCTGGCCTAATTCAAAGAAGGTAGTAGATGTCCATGCGCTCTCTGCCTTTTCTCCACATCTGCTATTTGGAGATACTTATCTGCTGTACTTGATTTAATTGTTGTTGTTAAAGCAATTTGCGTCCCCTAGTTGTAGTTGCAGTGCCCCTTGGGGAGATACCTGGTGCAGCTTAGAAGCTCAAGGTGTGGCAGAATAGGATCTCTGGCTATTTTAAGAGTGGGACTCCAGTGGCCGTAGATTTCCTCATCTCTTCCTCTGAGAATACATTTTGCAAAGTCTGCAAACTTGAGTCATTCACGCAGAATACTAAATCCAGAACACCGTGTTCTTCAAGCTGGCCTAAATGTTAATGAATGATGTCACATTTCTTGTAAGGGAGAGCAGTTGTGTTCATGCAGAATGATAGGAATTCTGTGCATTTTATTTTGCTACTTGTTTTCAGTATAGCAGTTGCATCCAAGCTTATATCCTTCTTATAATTGTATTGGACATATTTCTTAATTAGTCATCAGTTCTGTGTGTAACCTATATAGGCACGATTCACACAACACCCTTAAGTCTGGGTTTTCTAAAACACAGTTCATGCAATATGCTATAGCCAAACAACTAAACAGCAAGCTGAAGCACAAAGTATGGTCCCCAGATGATGGCCTTGAAATCTAGGTCCTCTTCCTCTGAGATGTCCCTCATGCAAGGAATGATATTTCAGGGGTACAGAATTGGCACTTCCACAGAACATGGAGGCCATCAACAGGTTCACATGAACAAACAACTGTCCAAATTGAGAATAATTTAAATGTTCACTGAAAAACTGTATGAAAGAGAAGGTGAAGGTGGAACCTATTAGTCTGTAGCCAATCCTGGAGGAATCTTCAGTAAGCCTCTTGCTTCCAGTTTGAAGTGGGATAATCCAAGCGCTGGAGTCATTGTCTCTCTCCCTTGGCCTGTGAGCTATCCAAAATAGATAGTAGGGTAGTTAATAGTTAGAATTCTGTTTATCTCCCAGGTTCCTAAGGCAGAGAGTTTCACTATCTTTGGCTTCTGTGTGAGCTGTGAGGGATGGAGCTGGTGCTCCTTCTCCCTACAATGAGCTTGGGGTAGAAGTGGCAGTAAAGAACTTACGGCAGAGATTGTTTTTCCACCCAGGTGAGCCATCCGGAGTCCATGTTTTCTCCATGAAGACAGCTCAGCAGGGGGGAGAGGCCATTAGCCAGAACTGGGAATGAGATGGCGGGCTGTGTCTCTTTATCTTTTTTGTGAACCACTGATCTTGGAGGAAGTGGCTATGCTGGGAACATGAACCCCACAAAGAACTGTTTGTGTATGTTCCCCCCCCCCCATTTTGGGGTGTTAGGAGCATTAAGCCTTGTAGAAATTGAAGGCATTCATTGCACCGCTTAACTCTTAAAACCCTTGTAAACATCGGGATGAGTTTTCATTTTTGGGCTAAACTTGTTTCCTATCAGCTGAAACCTATCCGCTGCAGGGAGCCACCAATGTGCTCCAGTCCAGAAAAGGTTGCCTAGATCTTCAGTGTGAAATTCCTTCCCCATCCAATCCAGCCAAGAGGCATCCCAACATTTCCTCTCTCTCTCGCTCCTCGAAGAAGCTGAGGACGCGGTGCGTGCCTGTAGGCAGTCCGGCTCTGCTGATTGTGGAAAGATCCCCTTGGTTGCCACAAAGCAGTCAGTGGCTTATTCTTGGGCTGGCTCCATGTCTCAATCCATAATTTTGCTGCTCTGGCTGTCTCTTTCCACGAACAGTGGCGTGGGCAAACTTTTGCAGTATGCTCGCGGAGTGCGGCTCCCGCTTGCATCCTATCTCACGGTGTCCCTTTCCTGATGCTAACAATCGCAAGGAGTCTGGTAGCACCTTTTCTACCTAACTGCTTTTCTAAAAAGGCATAACCTTTTTAAATAACATTTGTTGGTCAGAAAAGGTGCCCTCAGACCCCTGATATTCGGCTACTGTAGACTAACACAGCTCTCCTCCTGCAACTTTCCTGATGGCGGAAGATGAGGCAGCTCTAGCTCTCCAGTGCTTGATCTTCCCCTGCGCCCTTCCCACAGCCGGGTGTTAGTGCTGTTGCCCTCAGCTGGCCTGTGTAGCAGCAGCAGCTGCCCTCCACTCTTCCATACCACGCTAGATGCTTGTTGGCCAATGCCACTTATTTGCTAAAAAATGGATGTTTCTGCCTGTATGAGGCCAATAGCTTCTCATCAATCAAGTGACAGCTCTGTCTGCACAGCAGCTAAAAGTGCTAAACTTTATACTGTAGAAGAGAGGCCATTCCAGGAATTTTAGGATTTCAAAGGATATTATTTAACTTTTAAGGAACTGCTTGGAGGAGGAATTTTAACGGGCAAGTGGAAGGGAGAATCTACTCCCACCATTGCTATGTTATGAGGCGCTTGTGGCTTTTATTTTTTAAAGGTTAATGTGGCCAATTGCAAGCACCTAATTAAAATGTGTTAATAGATGCATTTGTTTTGATTCCATGGCTCTGATTTAAATGAATATTCTTATCACTTTTAACTAAAGGCATCTTTGAAAGTTTATGGAAACTCATGAAATTTCTGAGTACCCGATGAATTTGCTCTGTTGAGTTGAGAGGCCACTTTAACCTCAAATGGTTTATTTTTAAACTTGTAGAATTATGTTAGATTTGCTAAGAATATAGTAGCTGTGGCAGGTTTTTTTTCTAATCTCATCTTCCTTTTGTGGCAGACAGTCTTAAGTTAAGAATCACCTTCCTGTCACTTAAATATAGAAGGGCTTGTCAGGTGGAGCAGGAATTCAGAATTACAAACATAAGCAAATATGTGTGATTTGCAAAAGATGAGATAAATTGCAACATTTTGCTTCATTTTCTCTCTCTCTTTTAAGAATAGAATACATACCCAGCCTGCACATTCACAAACCAAGGGGCGTAGGTGCCTTTCTGTACAGGACTGCAGAAACATCTAACCAATTCCTGGCATTGTCCACAAGGTGCATGTGAGAATTTCAGCTGCATAAATGCACAAGGAGAAGCATAAACTCTAACCATGGCCAAAGATGCCAGCATCACTTCGTATGACTTCTTCCTCTGAGATCATACTGATGGCTGAACTTCCCATTCTTCAGAATAGGAAACTTCTCCACAGGCCACGAATTCCAAATATTTCAGCACTTTTGTATATATGGGCGGAGGTGGAAGTTGCTTGGTCACAGCGTTTGAACTTTCCCCTCTATACATTCTTTACCATTTTGAAAACAGCTTTGCATGTTAATGGTTTGTGAAAATACAGGAACTTCAAGCTTTTATGTGCCTGCATATATTGTTCATGTCTGCAGCAAACATTTGTACATCACAGAGGAAGCTGTGGGAGATGCGCCAAGTTCTCATCTTGAACGTAAATAATTTGCACAGATAGGAAGGGCAACTAGGGAGTTTTGTTGCAAGTCTCATAATGGGCTTGCCTGAAAGTGTAATCCACTCGTACCCCAAAGGTGGGAATAAGAGGTCCCTGGCATCCTGTTTTCAACCCCCCCCCCCAAATATCACAAGACCATACTGCCAAAATTTGATGGCAAAACAACCAAATCTGGGAATAGGGCTGCAGGTCTCCCCATCCCAAAATGGCCTGAAATCACCATTTAGGGGACTGTTGTTCTGGCCCCCATTTTGCTGACTTTTTGCAGGTTTTTAAGGGTGAGGAATGAGAAGTCACCCATTGCTATCCCCATTCTTGTCTCCCACCTCCCACCCTGCAAAAATGATAATTTTGACCTGTTGGGGGAACATGTTGACCCATTTGGGAGATTCATCATGTTATAAGGCATTTATTTTCCTTCTCCTGCAAATTAGATGTCAAAACATTATGAGATCCCACAGAGCACATGTAGTTATCATCCTTCCCATTCTGCATGCATTCCCCTCTCCCTTAGGGGTATTTGGAAACTGATCTTATAATGTGGGAAATCTAGCCAATGGGATGAATAAAATGACCTGTCTTTGAAGCTATAAGCTGTAGCCAGTTGCTTGCAACCCAGAATAAGTAAACCCCCTTGTTCTCTGTGATGCTGCTTCTCATTTCTTGTGCTGGAGTGCTTCTTGCCAGCTTGTGTTGCTGCAGCCCCTGGATTCTCAGGAAGCTCTTTTTGGCCTCTTCCTCTTTCTTTCCATCCCTCTCTCTCGTGCACGCAATATACCAGCCTTTCCGAATTAGGAAAGGTTGCAGTTATCTCCCCTGGACAAACCTATCCTTGGCGACTGGAAGGTTATCCTTTCCTCCAGCCTACACAGAAATGCTCTTAGTATAGCACCTACGTTGCATGGAGAAGGTCAGTCCTGGGTGTTTCCAAGGAGGGCTGGAAAAGACCCAGGTTAAGCAACCCGCTGCTAATCAGACTGTGGTGTGACTCGGTTTAAGATTCTTGTGTTCCTGCTTTAGCTCCCTTCCGTGCCATTCTCTGGGCCTTCCCCCCCCCCCAACACCACAGCCCTTCCCTCTGTTTCTGCTGTTGTCGTGACTGCCTTTTCTGAAGCCTCAGTGTAGTGGCTGCTCCTGTTTGGTTAAGTAGGGCAAAATTTGGAGAGATCCACAGAGCTCTCCTGCCCCTGAAGAAGATGTTGCATTTGGACTCCCTCTCCACTCTCCCCATCTCTAACAGAAGTTTTTCCTCCTGCAGAAATCCAGGCGATGGAAGAGCAAACGTGAGGGGACAGAGGCCAGCAGCCGGCCCATCAAAGCAGCTGGAAAAGTCATCATTCAGGACACCTCTTGTCTGCTCCCTGTCCATAAATCATTAGGGGAGATGTATATGTGAGTGCCTGAGCGATTTGTTCGAGTGTCGTTGGGGAGCAGGGGGAGAGGAAGGCACGGCTGTCATCCCAATGGAAAGAGGAGCATGATCTCAGGATGACTTGTATTCTGAAATTTAGGGATGGCAAGAATTCATCAATCTGGGGACAAACCATTTGGTTTCTGCTTGGAGGACTGACTTCTTAGAGCTGCCCAACAGCCCCCAGAAAGGGAAGGCCTGGGGGGGAAACAGAACAGAACAGAGTTCTCCAGGATGTTCCCTTCTCGGACTGGCAGACGTTGTCTATCCTTATATAAACCTTTCCCCCTTTTCAGTTTGTTATAACCTTGCGAGAAACAACTTGCCCAGCTGTTTGTGGTGGATTCAGGGCTGCCCTCATTCAAGAGAGGAGTCCCTCATTAAACCTGGAAAGAGCCGTTTGCTGTACATGCATTTTCTGGCGGCGGGGGGGGGGGGGAACCCTTCAGAATGCAACCTTGCTTTAAAGAAGGCTGTCTTTTGGAGATGTGGCCCTGGGGTTTATTCTGCTGGAGTTACCCCCACTCGTCTGAAGGTTGAAGAGGATGAAATCTTGGATTTATCTTCTGGCTTTCTGTTGGTGTCTCTTCTCTCAGGGGCTTCATGAATAAGCTTTTATTGCTACGATTCACCACAGTTCTGACACTATTCTGTCCTTCCTTAACATTTTTTTTTTTTTGGCTGCTTTGTTCCTTAACTTACTTACCCTATTTAGCAATCAAATTTATATAGCCACCCATCTCACAAATGTGACAATGTTTTTCTTTGTGGTGTCTAATTGAAACAGATTTTTAAAATAGAAATTGTAGGGCTGGGTAAAATAAGGACCACCCTCTTCTCTCCCACATTCCAAAGTACTTGTCCCTGTTTCTGTCCCCTCCATAGGTCAGGGGGCTTCTAAATAGTCTCTGTGGACCACAAACACAGCTCTTTGGAAGCCTTGCAGAGGAGTGAAAGGTTCTGTCCTTCACTCAGTTGCTGGTCAAAGATAAAAGTGTTTCCTTTTCCAGAGCAGGAAAAGTAGGATCTGAGGGCAGTGTTTCAGGAGGAGAAGGGCCCTCCTGAACATCTTGCTCCATGGATTAGCTGCATCTGTGAGCTGGAAGCTTCTAAAGCCTGGCTGATACGTTTAGATGCAACCATCCAAGCGCCTTTGTGGATGTTATCCATCATTTGTTGGCCTTTGCCGGGAGAGGAAATGGAGCTCACGGCAGGTATTCCAGTGGCAGCTATCATGGAGGGCTTGGGGGCAGACTTTATCTAAGAGCCTCACCTGTTGATTTTGGCTGTGAGAAGTGTTGGGGAGCAGAAGCATTGCGGGGAAGCAGGAAGGTGAGGATAGACAAGGAAAATCCTCTGATTTACCTGCATCACTGATGTTACTGATAGGGTTTGCACATGATATAACCCATGAGGTGTCTTGCATAAAGCAGAATTGGCTGGGCTCACTCAAAACTATTGTAAACCACAGTGACTGATTTCTGCTAGGTGACGTGGAATGCGCAATACATTGCTTAATGTAAACATGCCCCTAGGTGTTGGTGGTTGTTTTTCCTCCAGTAGACCAGGTGCTGAGAAATGTAACTCCTGCACCTGGTAGCTGGCAGTTCTGCGGAGGAGAACAGGCTGTGCATCCCTCAGCCGCACCTCTTCTCTTTCAGACTAAACGTGGCAGATATTCAGGAGACCTGCCAGAAGAACGCAGCCTCGGCCTTGACGGTGGGACGCAGAGACCTCTTGCAGGTGCTGCTCCTTCCCCATCGCTCTGCGGGGCTGTCTGGAGACCATCTTGAGCGGGGCGGGGTGGCCATTGAGAAGAGACAGGAGGCCATGGTTTAAGAGGAAAGCCCTTTCCCCCTTGCATAGTGAGCCCACTGATCCTTGCTCTTTTTAGTGTCCCCTCCATCCCTCCCCTGTCCCCCCACCCCAGCTTCCTTTTGCAAGGATCTTCTCCGGTTCAGGTGTTTGAGGAATGAAGATGGAGGGAACATGAGACTTTTTCTCAGCTGGGAAAAGGTGGAAGGAAGCCCATGGTCTGCTGACTCCTTTCACTAGCAACTTGCCTCTTTCTCTCAGTGGAGCGGAACATTACTTGCAAACTTGCAGATGCTCAAAGCAGCATCCCCAAATTTAATTTGTCTTCCTTTCCTACAATGTCACATTTTCCTCTGTAGGAAAAGGTGTGTGCCCAACATCCCTACATGTGTGTGAAGGGAAGTATTCCCCTGTGCAGTGCAGCACCTACAAAGTGGTGTTCTACCCATTCCCTCCAGGCTATGATGCCATCATCCTGTGCACTTTTGCCCACCACTCCATACTGTTTGCTCACATGTACAAGGAGGGTGGGAGCATAGGAAGCCATTTTTAGTGGCAAATTTTACAACTTCTGCCAGCCTTCAGTCTCCCTTCCTGGGAGCAGATGTGGAGGGAGGATACAATTGGGGTTTGCAGGATTGCCATAAGGATTGCAGTTGGGGTCCCAATCTAGTATCTGGAGGTTGTGGGGAACTGGACAGAATGAAATAGGCTCGGGTTGAATCCCAGCGAGATGGGGGGGGCTCCTGACCCAAAGACCGTCTGGCTCCACGTTGGCTCCAAACATGGCGGCAGTTCTGCTGCCTGGGGGTTTTGGCCTCACAGCTCCTGCCAGCAGAGCAGGCAGATGCTGTGGCCAGAAGACTGCCCAGCTTCCGCTGGTGGGTCCCCTGCAGCCTTTCTTGGGGCAGGATGCTTGGGCAAGAGTCCCTTGCACTCTCATCACCTTGTGTTTGGATTACTGTCTTGTACTGTGCTTGGGGCTGCCCTTGAGGGCAGCTCAGACTCTGGTGCTCCAGAAGGCAGCAGCCCTCTTGTTGGCACGTGGGAGCAGTTTCAGTAGTGCAGGCAAGCATTGGCTGCTGGTTTGTTTTGGGAAACGGTGCCAAGTGCTGGGTATGACCTACAAAGCCTTACGTGGCCTGGGGTCTGGATCCTTTTTAAATTATACATACAACAAGAAAAGAAATAAGAAAAGAAAACATGATCGCCTAAAGACAAACATATGACTAAACCACTGGGAGAACAGCCAGGTCTCTAGTAGCTTCCTGAACGTCATTAGGGAGGGAGTCATCTGGATCTTGCGGGACCATCTTCTCCAAGTAGAGCCTGCCCTGCCCTGCCCTGCCCTGCCCTGCCCTGCCCTGCCCTGCCCTGCCCTGCCCTGCCCTGCCCTGCCCTGCCCTGCCCACGTGAAGCTGGTGGGTGGTGGTCCAAAAGTAAGCCTTTATGGTTACTCCACAAACCTTATGGGGCAACTTGCCCCCCCCCAAAAAAAGATCAGGATGCCCTGAATGCCCCACGGTTAAGTTTTTGGAGAGCAATCAGGATGGTGCTCTTCTGCTGAGCCTTTATTTCGTACAGGCATTGTGGTCATTTTTATGCTGGTTCTACTTTTGGGGATCTTAATTGATTAGAAATTTGGTTGCGGTTTGGGTGCTGAATTGTATATGCTGTAAGCCCCCCAAAGTTTTTGCTTGGGGCAGCATGAAAAGCTGCTGCCTCTGACATGGCCTTTTCTTCCAGGTTTGGTCACTGGCCACGGTAGCGACCGATCTCTGCCTTGACCCCAACACTGACCCAGACTTGGAGACCCCCTGGGCCCAGCACCCTTTCGGCCGCCAGCTCCTGGAGTCTCTGTAAGGAGGCGGTGGGAACGGAAACGTTGGAGAGCAGCAGGGCTGCTGTCCTGCTCTCTTGTGGAGCTCTGCATGGTGATGGGTTCTTGATTCGCTTCCTAGGAAGTTGGGTCAGCATTAGCTGATTGGTAGGCTGAAAAAGACAAAAAGGAAATCAACTTTGCTCCAGTATTCCAGGGTTGTGTTAACCTACTTGAAATGCCAAGCAGTGGCTTTTTACTAATATGCAATGCTATTGGGATTCTTTATAGCAGGGGTTTTCAAACTTTTTCAGGCTCCCTCAATTTAGAGGCAAAGCTCTAGTGATAGAAGACTGGCTGCATTCAAGTGAATTTTATTTTAGTCTCTCCCAGAACCCATAAATATATGTATCCCAGCATTCTCTCCGTGAAATACAATTTTATCTAAACTTTCCTTGAGAGCCTGATCTCTGGGCAAGCAGTGGCATTAGTTCTGCTGGGCATTTTTCATGTTTTCACTTGTGCCGTCCCAGGCTCCTTAACCTGTCGCACCTCAAACATACCTTGCCTTAGCCAGAAAGTATTTAACTTTAGTCCATTTTGAGGGCACTTTGTAGAACAAAAGTGCTATTAGGCAAAGAAATTTAGCTTCTTGGAGCTCTGTGTGTCCCAAGCTTTTAAAAATGGGTGAGAAATTTCCAAGTACAGCGAGGGGTAATACTAGTCAAGAATTCTAATTATTGCCCTTACCCAAGAAAGTAGACTATTTCCTTTCCCCACAATAATGTACCCTTAAACTGGGAGGCCTGGCTTAAGTTCACTGAACAATATGGCAATAGAAGCAACTGAGGTTTTGATATCGAGCCTTCCTCTTTTGGGGAGTGATCAAGTTAAATCCATCTTCCTGCCTGCCCTGAATATTTGCCCCGTCCACTCAGCCGCTGTGTGTGCACGTGCACTATTTTTCTCCAGTGTCATAGTTAGCTACTGTTTTTACTTTTGCCATCGGCAGATCAGACAAGTCAGCACCCCTGTTCCAAATTTTAATCCATAACTCGCTAAGGGCTATTTCTTTTCTTCTTTCCCCTCTGCAGGTTGGCACACTATTGCCAGCTCCATGATGTGCAGACCTTGGCTATGCTGTGTAGTGTCTTTGAGGCCCAATCCAGACCCCAGGGAATCCTGAATCCCTCAGGGCTTGCTCCTCAGCGCCCCTCTAGCCACAGTCGATACGTATGAGTTGATCTGTATTTCTGTTCTTTTCCCTCCAAGCCCCATTTGTGCTGTTTGGGGGACACCCTGACGTCATTTCTTCTTGTTTTGCCCTCAACAGCCCAGCTTTACCTCCTCAGGCTCTTGTTCCAGCATGTCAGACCCTGGACTGAGCACCAGCAGCTGGAACATAGGTAGGCACACATCTGCCACTTTGGACATATCTCACAAGGCTTCATATTTGGGATATATGTGTTGGTTTTCATCTTTTGGGGTAGTTTAAGCTGCTTTGAAGGGGGACGCAGTGGTGCAGCGGCTTAATGACGCTGAAAGTTGGCGGCCAGAAATGGTCGACGCTTCAGCGGTTTGAGTCCAGCCTTCGTGCTAAACAGGGTGAGCTCCTGTTTCCTCCCCAGTTCCTGTCAACCCAACAGGTCGAAAACTCACGTGAGTAGACAAATGGGCACTCTCACTCTGGTGGGAGGAAAAATGCTGGCGCGGCACCTTGAAAAAAGGAGTTGGGAGCAGTTGCTGGTAAGCGCGAAAAACCGCGCGCGCCCAAAAAGGGCGCGAAGCAACGGAAACCCCGCCTCCTGCGCTCGCCAGCTGGGCTCTGCTCTAGGAAGGAGGCCATGGCAAACCACTTCCAAAAAACAATTGCCTTGAAAACTGCAAGGACTCGTCCAAGCAGTCAATGCAGGGTCAGCAATGACCGAGCGCAGACAAAAAAAAAAAAGCTGCTTTGAGTGCCTCAGTGTCATTTTGTGCTTAGTTCTCAATAAAAGCACTCCTCGTTGAAACTGACACAGGTTCAGGGATAGGAATTTTTATTGAAAAAAAAAAACAGAAGCACACCATGATCTGGCAAAAGAAAAATAGCTGGAACTAAATCCCCCCAGCCAAACCCCAAATTTAAAGTCCTTTCCTTCCCCCCTCCCCCTTGATCACAGAGGAGGCTCTCTGATGTCCTCCATTGCCAGGTGTTTAATTGTCTCTGATGGTCCAGGAAATGACTTGCCCCTGCCGAGCAGTCCTTGCTCCAAGCTGCTCCCCCCCTCCTGCCGGAATGGCAGAACCACAAACCTATGTGCTAAAAAACAATTGCAAGGATTCTGACACTCGGTTGTCTTATTAGTAGGTTTTGCATTTTTGAAAAGGAGAGATGGTATTCTGTTAAAGGCATTCCAGGTTAAATTACCTAAAGGATTCGTTGGTGTTACTAGCAATTAATTGATCATGTACATCTGTCCACGGTCGCCTAAGTGCAAATGTGTTTTTTGGATAATGCACTCATGCAACTTAGTAGGTACCATCTTGGAAGGCAAGAAAGTTTCTTCTGAAGAAGTGCCTGCTGCCATCAAGTAATACTTTTTTAAAAGCAATCTGCCTAGTTAAGAAGGGATATGGATCATCTGTTGTTGTGTTGACTACCTGAAATGCACTCCAGAATTGCTTAGAAGCATTTGTTTCTGTCCTGCTTTAAGGCTGAGCCATTTCTTTTGATGCTGCTTGTGTTGCCAAATGCTAAAAGAGCTGTGTCACAACTTTTGGCACAGGACAGTTTGCTGCTGGGCTGGGTGGGGGATCCTCTCCCAGCTTGGCACAGTCCTTGCTGTTAGCACCCTTTCTAGGATCAGCTAATCAACTTTTGACTTTTGTAGCCAGCAAAGAGATGGAACACACGCTAGGCTGGGCTGAATCTTCACCTGATGATTTTCGCCTTGGGAACTTGGCGTATGCTGACCCCCGGGACCGAGAGAAAGACCAACACGACAGGAACAAAAGGTGGGAAGGGCCAGTTGCCTTCAGCTTCCTTGTTGGGTGGAGGCAATGGGCCATTATGGAGAGCCCCCAACCTCTTTGGGATGTCATAAAGAGGGTGAACTGGGCTGCAGTTCAAAACATCATGATTTTGGAACTCTTTACGGTGTTCTCACGCCTCCCAGTTAGTTTTAGATTTCATAAGGAAGCGTGGCTGGGTTATGAGATTATCTTGAGCTGTCTAGGAGCTAGAATCTAATTTTGCTTTCTTAGAAGATACATCCTCGGGAAGGAGTTTTTCTTGCTGTTCTTGTCCTCTGCGCCATGTAATTCACACTTTTAAATATTGCTTTTGGGTAGAAGCATTCGCACAAGCACGAGCGTTTTCAGTTGTGAAAGGTATGATTGAAGTGCTGGGCTTTATAGCTGGGAACTGGTACATTCTTGAACATTCTTGTGCTGTGTCTGCATTTTTGCAGTCAGATAAAAATTGCCCTCTTGTTTTACGTAATTATAATAACCCAAATTTCACCCCAGCCCAGTAATTTTTTAAATTATTTGTGAAGGCACTCAGTTCAAAGCGACTTTTTATGGCCAGATAACTGAAGCAGCAGAACTTCCTCCCTCTCCTCTGAGCCATTTGGTGGGGTGGTGAAGATGCCTGGGACTGAGGCCTCTCAGGTTCAGCCCCCGCTTAGCATGGAAACAGCTGTGGCTTTGGGCAAATTGCTTGCTCTCAGCCCGGCGATTTCTTCATGTTTACTACCATATGCTCCTAAAGGAAAGGTGGCTGTAAATGTTCTGTTAGTAGCTGAAATAGTACTGATGTAATTATAATAATAAAGATGCAGAGATATGTTTTTTTTTAATTTTACCTCCAGAATAGCTTAAAGTGCATATAACATTCATTATGAGTAACAGGTTTTATAATTAAATAAATAATTTTTCAAAAGCGGAACCCTAAAACTCATAAATAAATTTTTAAGCGGTCTGTAGAAAAGAAATCCACTAAAGCTTCTGTGCTCATACAGAAGGACAGAACTCAGGGCAAAGAGAAAATGGGTTAAGCAAAGGAAGGCCTGTACAAACCCCACAGAGAACTAACCCAGCCATGTCAGGGACCCACTGGCCCATTTGCGGATCTTTTTCTCCAGGCTTCTGGATCCTGCCAACACGCAGCAGTTTGACGACTATAAAAAGTGCTACGGAGAAATCCTCTATCGCTGGGGCCTGCGAGAGAAACGGGCCGAAGTTCTCAAGTTTGTTTCCTGCCCCCCTGATCCTCATAAAGGGATTGGTGAGTTGAAACCCCTCCGTTAAGGTGACTTGGCCCTCTGGGAGGGCCCACTGTTCTCATGGAAAGGGCCACTGGGCCCCAGTTCAGCGGTTATCAGTCAAACCGCCTCTTCTGCCCTCCAGTCTGTTCCCCTTTAGACTCTTTGCCAAACAGGGTGTCGTGCAGAGTGATAATCACAAACACTCCTGTTTGTGCAGAGCGCAGCAAAAACTCCAGGAAAATATTAGCCATGAAAGCAAACACATCAACAGCTATTCACAATGCAATGTCCATTTCTTGTTTCCCAAAGAAATCCAGTCAGAAAATATATACTAACTGGTGTTTATTGATAAAAATGCAAAAACTCCATAAAATGCAAATATCATACAAAATATAAAGAAAAACACCTCATTATATTGTAGCATCCAAGACTTATTAGCAACACAAGCTTAACAAAATCTCTAGCTACAAACTCTTACAGAAGAGGTACACTACTTGGTAATTTGTTACAACTACGTAGCCCATAAAACCTACATAGTGGCTAACACTAAAACAACTAACAACTACTCTGAGAGGCTGAACATTTTCCTCTCCTTGTATTATAGCTCTATGCCACCCCCACTGGGTAACTAGCATACACACGCCAATAGGTGGCAGTAAATAGCACAATACACAACACACAATAACAGGTGTTTTCACATGATCTCCTAGCCAAAATATTATTTGTTATTGTAAAGATAACGGGATGAATCCTTTCCCATGAGAATGAAAATCCTGACACAGGGACGTTTATGGGGGGAGCCGTTCAAATAAGAGAGAGAAACTTCTCTCCCAGGTTCAGGTGCAGGAAAGGGGAGGGCAGCAAGGAGGGAAGAAGAGGTCCCAGGTTAGCTTTTTTGCATTTGGGCTCAGCAGGAGAGGTGTGTCCATCTGGCTCCTGAGCTCTTGGGGTATTTGATATCTGGCATGAAACCAGGAATGTCCCGGAGGTCTCCCCCCCCCCCCTCACTCTGAAAACTTTCTGATGGTAGCATCAATTCAGGGCAGGAAGCCAGAATTCAGAGAGCACAGCCAAGAGTCATCTGTACTCGCTGGCGTGGTGGAGTTGCATCAGAACCAACAACCATGAAAGTGTGCTGGACCCTGCTCCCTTTTCCCTTAAGGTGGCTTTCTCTGTATTTTTAAGGGTTTTCTCTCCTCCCAAATATATTTGGGCCTATTACATTTATTTTGGGGTTGGGGAAGTCCTGCCTTCTTTCAGGTGAGACAAAGAGCCGTGGATCCTATGTGGGGCTCTGCTGGGGCTTTTGACCAGGCTTTATTAAATAAACTGTATCAGCCTGACTCACACAGTGCTCAGCCACAACAGGAGTTGGCAGAAAGAAGCAAGGGCTGGAGTAGAAACCCAGCCGTTTCCTGTTGGTGGAGAGAATCTGACCAGTTGTGGTGTTTCCTATTCGTTGGGGCCAGTTTGAAGGGGAAGCTGAGGTTTGGTGGGCTCAGCCAGCCAAAAAGGTATCCTGGCTGCTGATCCCCCAAACCTGAATGGGAAGCACGCACTGAGCTTCAGAGTGGCCTTGAGCAACTTCTAGGGCTTCCTGAAGCCACCTTCTCAGCTGGTAGAAAAAGGGAGCAGTTTCCTTTTTCAGATTCTGAAATTGTGAGCTGTTTCTATATATGCTGAACTCTCCAAAGCTCAGTCCTGCCCTTGTTCAAGCTCAGGAAAATGATGGGGTCCCAGTCACAGAGATGCCTTTGGGGGATCTCTGATAGAAGCCTCCCAAGTGACCCCTTCCGCAAGCCTTAAATTCACAGGGACACCATTCCCAGTCGTTGAAATGAGAGAAGCTTCGTAGAGGATGGTCCATTGCTCAGTCTTGCATAACAGTTTTTGCAACAAAGCACCCCCGTTTTGTCTTCTACCCGTGAGGCTGAGTTTGGGGAGGAGAACTTCTGCCACGTGGCCTCCTGTTACAGGTGTGGTTGTATTGCTGAAAAGGGTGTCTGTTGTTGAGGGGAGTGCGTGCTGTGTTGGAAAGAAAAGGAGGGATTGTCGGTGGCCATTTTAGTAGCATGTTTGTATCGCTTCCCCTTCGAGTGTGTGGATTAACTTACCTGGCCTTAGTTGCAGCAACCCTCCAATCACCCCTGTCTCTCTTGCTCCCCTGGCAGAGTTTGGCGTCTACTGCAGCTATTGCCGCAGTGAGGTGCGTGGCATTCAGTGCGCCATCTGCAAAGGCTTTGCATTCCAGTGTGCCATCTGCCATGTGGCCGTGCGGGGCTCTTCCAACTTCTGTCTGACCTGCGGTCATGGAGGACACACCAGCCACATGATGGAATGGTTCTGCACCCAGGAAGTGTGTCCCACTGGCTGTGGCTGCCACTGCTTGCTGGAGAGCACTTTCTGATGGAGCATCTTCAGCAGCTGACTTGGATCACCCCTGGTCCAGATGATTTTCATCTGATCTGCAGCAAAGATCCCAGATTGCTTTGACATGGATGGCCCATTTTCTTGATTGCAGGGACACTCTGCAGTCTTGGCAGGAGTGAGGCATGGTGGCTAGTGATTCCAAACCTTTTTGAGGGTGTTCTGTCCTAACAGAGTGCAAGAGAAGAGACAACTGAAGCTGGAGAACAACCTGGTCTGATGAAAGGTTCTTGCATGATAGAGAGATGAATAGTCTCCCCAAAAATATGTACTTGGAAGCCAGGCCTTCCAGAAGACCTTCCGTTTGGTTAGATTATTGTTGCATATTTGAATTGACTTCAGAAGTCTTGATATTATGTGAAGAGATCAGAGTGAACAGAGAATTTTTACCAAGACACGGAAAAGCCTTCTGTCTTTGCAGGCTGGATTGCTTGAATTAATTGTTACATCCCTTAGGAAGAAGGCAGGATTGGAGTGTGGACTTTACCCTGAGCATTGGAGAGGAAGGTCTCACCTGTCCTGTGGCAGGTGTTTTTCTCTCTTCCTCATCTGCCACTACAGAAGTACCCTTTTTCCAAAGAGGGTTGAGCTGTAATTGCTTGACTGGAATTGACTTCCTTGACAAAGGTGGGAGCAGGTTCTTTAAAGAAAGAAGGCCTTGGATTCTCAAACAGCAGGGCCAATATTTGGCTTTGGAGTAACAATTTCCAGATTGAGCAATCTGTATTTTTGATGCTGAAAGGCATTTGAACCTGGTGGAACAGGTGTGGGGAAGGCAGCAATCGTATACAGTCTTTGTGGGTACCAACAGGAATCTGGACTGAGCCCTCCTGCTTTGGGCTAGATCCTTCAGTGCCTGGACTTTGGATTGCTGACCCTCTCTAAAGCATAGACACTATGTCACACAGTTTCCTTCAAGCCTTGAAGCTGAGGAAGTGTATTTTTGTATATTCACTTAATAATTAAGAACATTTTATAAAGTTGTCTTCTTCTGCAGCCTTTGAAGTTATTGACAAGTTTGGAGGAAGACTTAAACTCCCTCTTTCCCTCCTCAACATGACTCAAAAATTAGCACTCTTTCATTGCATGTGTTTATTACTTATTATTTATTAAGGCCCCTTTCAACAAACAGGTTCACAGAGCTCTTTCTGTATAGTTAAGCCTGTAAGCTTACAATCCAAAAGACAGGATACAAAGGGAGAAGGGAAGTGGGAGGGGGGTTGTAAGGCTAAATAGCACTTGTCTTCCTCATGAGACTTAGAGCTTAGCAGCAGCTGCCTATTCTCACCAGTAGATAGCAGCAGCTACTCGTGCCTGGAGTTGTGGGCTCACAATAAACTTTGTGCAGTGCCAAGAGATGTACACCAGCATGGACAATTTTCCTCTAATAATGAGTAAGGAGTGAGACCAATTTGAAATTGATCTTTCCTGGTTCTAGGGCCCCATCAAATAAGTTGTAGTTTGCATAGAACTTTGTAGGATGTCCAGGAGAAGGCCTCTTGCACCCTCATTTCCAGGAGTGATCTTAGGAGTATTATGGAGTGTGCAAACCCAGCTCCCAATTTTTTAAGATTAATTTTGGCATTTATCAGTGTGGGTGCTCCCAGCTGGGCTACCCTGGACCCAGCAGGGACCCACCTGTGATTCAACAGTCTCCTGATGGAACCTCCTGTGTGTGTGTTTATATGACTTTCATTGGCCACAGTTGTTCAATTGATTGTGGAGTCCTCAGCTTCCCTTATTTGTTTTGGAAGGCCCAAAGAAGCATAAGGCCCAATAGGTTTCTTTTCTTTCTTGTAGAGCACCCTGCCTTGGACACTTGGACAGAGGCCTTGCAATGGTCCAAACCTTATGGTAGCTTCATACTCCAGTTCATTACTGGCAGTTGTTGGCTACTATTACAACAAATTGAAAATGCACTGCACCAAAATGAGATTCATTGGAGATCATTTTTGTTTATCTTGAAGAAGAACAGATACCATATGAGGGAGTTTGGGCTGCAGGGATATAGAAACATTAAGCCCTTGTTTAGTGTCCTGAGCAAGCTCTTTTGTGAACTTCCACTGAAATAAGATATTGGCGATTAGGAACCAGCTTCAACTTCATATGTCGTGGGTTGGTTGTGAGGAGGGGCCACAAGTGGATTAGAAATCCCAGTGAAGGCTGTTCAAGCTATTTTGTTTGCTGGTACTCTGTGAAAACAGCCAGAATCCCATTTCAAAAAGGGATTTTTGTTTTGTTGTTCCTTTAGTATTTATTTGTGCAACATGGCAGTCTTGATATTTTAGAACAGGTGGTATTTGTCCAGTGTTGAGACCATGTTGTGGGCCTTTTCACAAAATCGCACCAGAATGGGGTGGGCGGGTGGGTGGCTGTTGCGTTCCCATACTGTTTTTTGGGGGTAGACCCAATTATAAAGCACTCTGTCACCCAAATGCTACCTGCCATGCCCGCCTTCCATTGCTGCAGTTTACTCCCAATTCCCTCTGCTTTTCTTTGTTCTTTTCCTCGGCTGATGGGCAATCCACAGGCATCGGACCACCCAGAATACCTATGCGGCAAAGACTCCATTGGGAAGACTCACTTTTTCAAGCCAAACTGCTTCATGAATTTTTTCATGAGTTTGAAAAGGCCTTCTCCACATGCAAAAGTTCCCACTTTCTAATCTGGCCAAACTTCGGTAGCAAAGCTATGGAATTCATTTTCTTTGGAGAGCTGCTACAAGTCTGGGGTTATGGCTGAGCCTGGTTCTTATTGAAGGTGATCCTGTGTGTCCAGCTAATTTCAGAGCAGCCATGGCTTTCTGCTAGAGATGCAGAACAAGGGAGATTCATGGCAACCATCAGGCAGAGAGTGTCCCTTGTACTGTTTTCTCCTCTATTTTCATGAGCTCTACACATTCCTTTCAAAGAAGAGAGTTTTGGAGAAATGCTCATGGGTTTGCCATGAATTCTCATGGGAATCTCATTTGAGTTTCTTGTGCTGCTTCAGTGATGAGTAAATCAAGTGTGGCATGTCTGTGTTTTATTATACATCCTCCAAGAGTCAGTAAACTCTCTTGTTTCCTTTAAATGCCAAGAGAAGACATCAAGAGTAACCTTCTCCCAGAGACCTTCCTTTTAACAGCATGGGTACTGTTGTCACAGGCCAGGGTGCATTTCTGTCCTATGGAAATTGGATAATTTTTCCTTCACTGTAGGAAATTCACACACCAATTTTCTCCACTTAAAAAAGTTGTCTGAGAATTTCAAAAGGCATTTTGAGCTCTAACTTAGTGCCTTTCCCTCTGTGCTTGAGAGCTTCCTTGAAGCATCTAACTGACCATTGCTGGAAAGAAGCTGGTGGGCTAGATGGACCCCAGCCCAATCCTGCAAGCTGTTCCTTGGGTTTCATAATAAGAAAGTGAAATCTACTAAGGAAATTCTAATCAGGTGAGCAGAACAACACATCAACATTCAAAAAGTGAAGGATCCTGAAGCCTAGATAAGGGCCACACCATTCTACAGCCACTGACTCTTCATTAATCAACTTTTGAAAAGACCAATGTAAAGTTTAAGGCTTAGATAGAATTTTAAATCATGATGCATACTCAGAGATCATGCTTTTGCATTCGTCGTTCATTATTTTAGAGTAACTTGTATGCATGCAATTTGACCATTTTTTCTCAGCTCCTATCTGTGGGGATAATATATTTTCTAGCATCCTTTCATGCATTGTATGAGGTTCTCTAATTCACAAATGCTTTGTTGAATCTTGAAGGTCCAGTCTCTCACATGAATTTTCTCAAAGGGAGGTTCTTCTGTTTTCAGTGGAGTTTGTATATCCTTTCGACCCACTCTTGTTAGTTTAGTCTTCCTTGGATGAGGGATTCTCACAGACAGTGTCCCCTCTTCAGCTGCATGCATGCGCAGCCACACAGTGGCTGTTACACACCTGCACACGAGGCTCCCATCTCCTGTCACTGTCAGGGACAACACACTAATGAATTGGGGTTTTGCAAAGGAAGGACAGCGGGGGTGGAGGAAGCTAGGGGGAAGCCCACAGATCTTCTGCTGGACTCCGGGCCAAGGGAGGGATTGAGCAGCAGTGGGGCAGAAAAGGTGAAGCAAGGGGGAAAGCTAAGGAGAAGGAGGGGAAGTGAGTCAGATCTTCTTTAAGTTATTTTTTTAATATTGCTTTGATGTGCATATTTTATATAGAATGATATTTTCAGTTGAATAAAATATACAACTTCTCAATTTTTAAACAATTTTGGGATCTCATAAATGAATATTAAGCGCTTTTTAAAAAAAAATTACCCCCACCCCCAGTCCAGGGTAGCCCAGGCCAACCCAACTGGTGCATCGTGACTTGCCCATCTGCTCCCCTGGCTTGGAGAGAATGAGGGATTAGGGATTCTTTGCAGTTCTGGCTCCTCCTAAAATGATCGAGGACATGCTAATGATTTCATTGCAATTGTGGTTGGGCAAGAAAGAAATATGCCACTTACTTTTAACAATTTAATTTTAGTCTCTACTGCAAGGCTTCTCAGTTTAAGTGATGGAGCAAATGCTGATAGGGCTCCCACTCTGCCGATGAAAGGCGGTCAAGTTTTTTAAAAAAACACTGGGATTCTTCTAAATTGCTCGCAATATCCAGGATGGCTCTGACCCACAATTTGAAAATCCCTGGATTATCAGGCTGCAGTGATTTCATTTGCTTGTCTTTTTTTTTCCAATCTGCCAAACATATGTTGGAATTACTGAAAAATCCACGGACAATCTACTAGCTTCAACCCAGACTGGATTTTATGTTTCGCAAGGCTGGAAGTCTCATTAAACTTCTTTTAAGAAACCCAGCATGCTTACAGAAGAGGGAAGGCTCCTTTTTCAGTGTGTCAGACTGCTAAAGGGGTTCTTAACTGTTAAAAAGTCAGGAGGCGGGTAGTCTCAGTGACCTCATCAAATTTAGAAAGCAAGTGGAGCTCTGTCCTGAACAGTGGAAGCTAACCATTCCAATCCCAGCAACCACGGATATGCTGGAGCAAAGTTCCTAAATTCACTCCCCCCAACCCCGAATTCTAGGCAGAAATTGGTTTTAATCCCTACTCCAGATGTTTTAAGCGTTCAGCTCCCCTACTCGTCTCCAGTCCAATGCATCTGGAGGGCACCTGGTTGGAGAAAGCAGTTCTGATGTTTCAGCCCTTTCCTGAGCTGTGGAGAATTCTGCAATCTTTGCTTGGGGAAGATTCCCTAAGACTTCCACAAACCATGGAAATTTCCAAGACAAGAAACAGTATTACAACATCTGTAAATCCGTTGAAGATGGAGATAGACATGGGAAAACAAGGACAGTCTCTCTAAAGATCTCTGAACTCAGAAGGAAGTTCCAACCTCAAATTGGTATCTTAAGGATGCCAGTGAATAGACTGTAATTGATTCAAAGGAGATCAAAGGAAGTTAGAAAGAGTATACTGAAATACTGTGCAGTAGAGATGTCAACATCCAAGATACCTTAGAAGATATTCCCTACTTAAAAGAATGTTTAATACTAGAAAATGAAGTTAGATTAGCACTCCAGTCATTACTCCAATCATTAATGTTTTGACTGAACATATTGTTTTCAAAGTTTTGTGAAGGATTGTGCTGTAGAAATGGCTTGTCCCTTCTTGCATATTGTCCCTTCTTGCATAATGCCTCCATGGGGCATTATTATTGTCGTTTTTTGATGCTGTTATCAGGCTTAAGGAAGCAGGAGGAGGCAGTAACTGCCTTAAGTTCAAATATGACAGTTTCACTGAAAGAGGAAGTTTAATCAGCATTCTTGATTGATAACATCAGGTCAATTAGCAAAGGCCTAGAAACATCTTGCCTGTCAGGAAGGGAGGGCTGAGCCATCAATAACTTGGACTGTTTGGATTAAAGCAGCACATACATGAAAATTTCAGTGGCTCAGTCTAGCAACCTGTGAATGATCTAAGAAGCCTCATGGCAGCTCTGAGATTTTTAACTCCAATTCCTTCCTTGCTTCCCTGCAGTTTCTGAGCTAACTCTGTCTGGTCATCTCTCACTGATCTGGTCTTCCAGCCCCAACCATGAGAAGAGCTCAGCCTGCATCATATTCAGGAGTGAACATAAAAATCTCATTACATTTCAAGTGAGAATACCAGAAGCTTGCAAGATCACAATATTCTCATTAGGCAAAATCCAGGGGTGAGATTGCCAATATTTCATGAGACTTAGGATCCTTTGAAATGCCATTCATTTACTTTGTTTTGTTGTAAAAATGGCACCTGCACTCCTTAAATTACATCAGATGTGCCTGAGGTTGCTGACCCACTACAGGTAAAGACTTCCCTGGATTGAGTTCAGTTCTTGATGACTTCATGGAGACATCCTTGACGCTTTCCTGGAAATAAAATGGAAATGGTTTGCCATTGCATCTGTTGGGAACATGTTTATGAAGATTCTCAGTCATCCAGGTGGAATTGTCTGGAGGTTGAGTCATGGCAACTGGATTTTTATTTTTATTTTTTTTGGTAGAGACGTTTTGCTACAAAATGTTTCTACAAAAAAAAAAAAGTCCGGTTGCCATGAGTCAACCTCCAGGCATCTGTTGGGAAGTTTTTCTGGCTTGCCAGTCTCCCTTGCACCCCTAGGGTTTCCTGATTATCTCCTATCACATACCAACTAGGCCTGACCATGGTTAGCTTTTTTTTTTTTTCAAGCTTAGTCCAAGCCAGCTGGTTGTCGTACCTGCTGTGACCTGTTACCTTGCCTGTGTTGAAATGAGGATCAGCTCCTAATTCTGCTGCCTTCTAGATTCTGCCCAAGAAGGTGGGTGGATGACGACGCAGTTATGTTCTTCCTCTCAAACTGCAAAGTTTCTTTGGTTATCCATGTTGTGAATTAAGCTTGCATTCTAGATTAGATCCACCTCTCCTTCATGCCATAAGGGATGCAATGGAAGATGAAGGAACTTGTTATTATTCAGAGAAAGGGCATTCCCTAGCTGATTGGACATTATTTTAATTGCTGATGGGATATAATTCTGAAAGTCATATGGTTTCAGACCTGCAAAGGCAGGCATGTTTAGCACCCATTATTATAGACATTGCATCAAGTTTGGAAAGGCTGTTGTATTTATTTCATCAGTCGGGGAGCACAGATGAAATAAATATGGGAGTTGTCCCTAAGTTCTTCCAAAATGATCATTTTTAAGGTGATGAACAAACACTTCAAATTCTGTATTTAATCATTTTGATTTAAACTAAATTATATCAAATGCAGAGTTAATTGTGATTCTGTTTACCTTTTTTGGAATGTTGCACCCGAACCATTCAAAGCCAAATGTGACCCTCAGGAAAAAAAGGGCACTCTTGCTATAAACAAACCACTTTAACCAGCCCACCTCTTCCCAAAGACCACAGAGAACCACTAACTGCTAGTGGAGAAACATAGTAAATAAATTAAATCAGTAATCTTTTTAGAATGTAAACTGCATGCATGATGAATGTTAAAAAGGGGGGGAGCTTTGATCACCTGGTCACACCTGCCATTTTGATGTCACACGCCCACACCCTCAGTCACCCCTGTACATACCCGTCATGCTGTTCCCTTCTGGAGTAAGGAAAGCACTGAAGAATCTAAGAAGCAGTCAGTAAAAGAAATTAAAGGCATGAGATAAGAAAAAAGAAGGAAATATGGCTAAATCGAATTTATACTGATACAATTAACTAGACCTCTCTTTACTCATCTATCCCTGTGCAAACTGTCGTTGCTTCCCTTGTCCATACACTCAACATCTTCCACTGAAAGCTATGATGATGCCAGTATGACAACACGCGTCCGATAAAGTCTTTACACAAATGCCACCATTATGCATTTGTGGGCCTGACAGCTGAGGCAAGTACATAATTGCTTCCCATGTTGCTTTTGTTCTTTCCCCTTCTTACTTTCCTCTTTTTGAGGATCTCATCAGCTTCATCCAGCTCTGACCATCTCAGGCTCCCCCTTCCTCTGGACCCATTCAGTCTTCCTTCATATATTTGTGATGCATGCATAGGGTGGGGCAGGGCTTCCATTGCACTGCCAGGGTTACCATCTTGCCTTTTTCGACACCCTGCCCATGCCCTGTGGTCACTGCTGGACCATTCACATTCACATTCATTCAGCATCCAACCTTTGCTCATCCACAACACGTGTATTTCTGCATTTTGTTGCATCCGTCTTAACATTATGCACTTTGCAGTTTTTGTTTTTAGGGTTGGTTAAATTAGCTTTGTTTCTATTTCAAAGTGCAGTTTTAAAAATCCATTAGTGAAGAACAAAGAAGCTCCTGATTTGTTCCTCTCGATCTTCTTATTGAAGAATCTGTGAGAAACCTTCAACTCTCTTGGATGTCTAAAACCATCCACCTTTCAGATTCAGACTCAATTAACTATGGTTAATGGCCAGCAACATAAAAAAGGAAAACTTAGAAACAATGTCGGAATACAGCTAAGACAGTGTAACAGTCCTATAAAACCTAAAAGATTTAGACTTAAAACCAGAGTAAATGAAATATTGAATAAAATATAGTAACATAATATAAAACATAGATAAAAATAGGATAACATTGAAATACAAGAAAATAAAAAAGCAAAGAAACTTCACAGCATCACTTCAGGATGGGACATCTTATGTCTTCTTATGGAAATTGCTGCAGGTAGAAACTTAGCAACTCTCTTGCTGATGACAGGGTTCTGATCTGCAAGTAGGAAACAGACCAACCTCCCTTATTAAAAAATAGATTTTCATTAAGAGGAGGAAAAGATATGTCTATTCGTAAATTAACATAAAAAGGGCAATGGGAAAATATATATGATAGGGTCTCAGGTTCGTTCAGACCACAAGGACAGCATCTCTTGGTGAATGGGGTCCTCCTGTACCTCCCACCCACGACTGTGGAAAGTAAGACGTTGAAGTGAGTCACAGAAAAGGCTGTACATATGCTGGGCCATCAAGGTTGAATAAGTATTTTGTCAATAAAAAGAGTTTCTAATTTGGAACCCACCACAGAGAGCTGTCAATGTCAAAGACTCCTTGGTGGATTTTGGCTTTAGCTCTCTCTAAACCTAGGGGCAGCAGAAAATAGGTAGAAGCCCTACAGTAAGAGAGTCAGCTGAGATTTTTCTTTCCACCTTGATGAAAAGCCATCAAAGAGAGTCAATGGGTTAGCTGATAGAAAATAGGAGTTTAAGCCAATAAGGAGTTAAAGCAAACATGAATTCTTGCCTCCAATGGAATCACACCAGCTTCCATGTGGATTAAAGCATTTGAAACACAGTGTGGGATGGAAGAGCGCTTGTAAGAACCTAAAGAGAGCAATGCCCGAGGTCTTTAAATCACTGCAGATGCATACCTGTACACCATGCAGTATCTGAGATGTCGTTTTGGCTTTAAATAGCTTTATGCAAGAATGCATCTGTCCCTTTTGGAATAGAAGCAAAATACCTTTCGTAAAAGTGGCTTAATTTGTTCCTACCAAGTGGCTTAAAAAATTATGCCAAGGTATATCAAAGCTGGAACTTGTTCAATTTTATTATTTCTAATTGGTGTTTATGACAGCAAAGTCTTCCCAAGACAGTTGGACTTGGAGTGATTGATTGCAAGCTCTTTGGTGTACCTGCCTCTGCCACCGTCAACATCCCTGATGAATACCCTGATAAACCTTAAGTTGCAGAGGATCAGTGCCTGTTGGCCAGTAAGCCAAAGGCAATAAGGCCCTGGCTTCCATTTGCTGGAGGACATAAGTTATCCTTTCAAGCAGACCTTCTCCTGGGCTTCCCTTAGCATCAGCTGGGCCACAAAAGGTTGGATCAGTTGGACCTTTCATCTGAGCCAGTGAGACTCTTCCCTTTACACTTTAACAACGTCCACATTTACAGTGAACAGAGCTAAGATTACTTTCTGGGTCTGAACTTGCAAGGGGCTTAAGATTGCAATCCAGCAGAAATAATAGCTAACAAAGGGTGGAGGGGGAAGGAAGCATCATTAGGGTTGTCAGCTTTGTGTGTGTTTATTGGGCCAACGTGTATGTCTTACAACCCTCACCCTGCCCATTCTCAGGAAATCATCAAAGGAGGGTGGTCATTTTGGGTGGGATTGCATGCTTCATCCAAGGCGGGTGGGCTTGGGGGAGGAAGCATGTGGGCACCCAGTTGACTCTGGCATTTAAAAAATTAGCTGGGAGATAGTTTCCAAGTATTATTGCGCAATGGCCTTGTGCAAGCAGCACAGGACCAACTGTGGTGAAGCAAGGAGGCTGAGAAAGGAGGAAAGCATTCCTATGGGGTAAATTTGACAATAGGTATGCAAATACAACATTTTACTGTTGCCTAATGTTCAAGCTGAGGATAGAAAGGAATGAGACCAGCTATTAAGAAAACTAGCCAGGCAGGTTTAAGACCAGCTGCTATGCACATGAATGTGAGGATCGAGGAGCAATTCTTCTGGGCTTCCTTGTATTTTTTATTTTTTTTTAAAAATGTGAGTATTCTCACCTTAAATGCCAATCATGTTCACAGAGTATATGGAAAGCCACAGACATCACAATCCAGAAGGGCAGCGCAAAACGATGAGTCAGATTAAAACTAAATCTTTAACTTTGGGAATATTCAGATTAAAACTGGGATTTAACTAAATAAAGTTAAGCCTGGGGAGGAGGGAGGAACTAGGACAAAACCACTCAGGTTTCTCCAGTTCAAGCTCATCCTGGGTATCCTGCTCTGGGATCCATTTTCTCCAGATCTTTTGCCTCATTTTCTGAGGCCTGTCTCAGTTTTGCGTGAGCATTTTCCTTTCCAGCTCTCATGCTTCCCCAGCCTTTGGCTGTGTAATATATTATTTCGCTGTTGCAGTATTTTTGTGAAATTGGGTTTCAGCAGCAAGCAGCGTTGGTCTGGCTGGATTTATTTACTGCTGCAATTCCCAGTGTTGGCTTGTTGTGTGGTCTGATCACTAGAGGTTGCCGAGGTTGGCATTAGAAGGTAATCATTAACTTCGGCTGTTGCAGAACATCTTGCAGTTGCAAGACTTTAGAAAGGCAACTATAGTTTGGTCACTTTTGTTGAACCTGACTCCTGTCCAAAGGCTTGGGGCTTGTTGCTTTCAGGACATAAACTTCTATGGGTTGGATCAGCAGCTATTTTTGTGGTTGCCTTGTCAGACTAGGCTGAAGCTGCCATAACCTAAAGATGAAGCAGGCAGGTAAGCAGAGAGGACAAAAGCCAGGAAACTTATCAATGAGATCCCTTCAGGGAGGTAGATAAGAAGGAAGCAAGTAGTTAAGGAAAAACCAGAAAGAGGAAGTTGGGCCTGAGCACATGGAAGCCCTCACCCCAATCCCATCAACTTGTAAATCAACCCAGCAAGGACTTTTGGGGATAAAAGGGGTCCCAAAGCCCGCCCACTCTGAGTTGTCTGAATCATCTGAGTCAGTCCCTCTAGCTAGTGCCTGGCAGCCTAGTTGGGAAGGATGTGGGTAAGTGTGGATGAGCATGTGTGTGCACGCATATGAGAAAGAGCAAATGTACCTTGCAACCAGTAAAGTGTTGCTGTTACTTTAAATTCACTGGGTCTCCGTGTATTACAAAGAACCTCTTGTGCCTCAGTGTTCGGTTGGGAGTGATTTGTGTGAATCCCTAATTATTTCCCAGCTGTTGACCAGGGCTGTGTGTCTCTCTGCTCCAGCCACACCTATCTGGAAAACCCAGGTAGAAAGCAAGGGGGGCTGACAAGATCCAGTGCCTCAACAGGCTGTGTGTGAGTGAGTGACCATAAGCCGAACTTGGGAGCAGTGTGAGTAACATTTTTATTGGTGTGAGAAGTGGGATGCACGTTTGGACCCTTTGAATTTATTATTTGAGTGATTAGTTATGCCTTTGTGGAAATTTGGAGATGCCCAACAAAAGGGTGCTTTGTCACTGCCTCCCTCCCAGGCGACAGCTCCACTGGCGAATCCTGAGGAGGGGGAAATGGGTTTGGTATATTGTGAAGTGATGGAGAAACTTGTTAAGAAGTTGGGATTGCCTCTTGGTGACTTGCAGGAGAAAATGAAGTCACTGTATTCAGGGAGGGATGTTAGAATTTGGAAAGCTGTACACATTAAGAGGAGGGAAGAAACAGAAAGATTTACCTGGAGTGTTGGCAGTAATATTGGGAGTTGGCTTGTCCCAGATGGACCAGCTCCTCACACAGTTGCGGTCAGAGAACTGCTCTTTAAAAGGAGACTTGGAACAACTCAAAAATACCCACCATGTTTTGCAGGCTGATTACCAGCTGCAAAAGGGCCAAATGGTGGAACTAAGAGAGACCTTGGCTCAACTGAAGGATAGTGTAGAAAGGGAAGAGGAATGGCAACAAAAGCATGCTGCGCAAGGACTAAAAATTGAAGCTTTAAAGGACCAAAGACTTAGGAGAAAACATGGAGAGATGGGATGGGGCTCCTACTAGAAGCTTGAAGGAGCGGGTGGAGCAGTTACAGAGAAATCAGGGAGGAAAGCATGGAGCAGAAGAGGAAAGTGAAGGGAAAGTGAAGGAGAAAGAGCAGTGTTTTTTGCTGCTCCAGCAGGAGCTGAAACAATTAACAGAAGCTTTAAGGAAAGTTTCAGTCCTAGCTGGAAGGGGAGAGTATGTGAACTGGAATCCCGAATGGCTTAAAAACCTAGCAGAAGTAAGAACAGACATAGCTAAAGCCTTAGAACAAGCTGATGCTGCTTCCAGAGAATCCAAAATTACATTAAACCAGGGGATCAAGTTATGGTGAAAAAAAAGGAAACCAGGAGGAGCCCTGGGACCACGATGGAAGGGACCACATACAGTCCTTGATGTAATTTCACCCCATCTAGTGTACCTGGACACAAACAGATGGTGGCACCACTCCCAAGTCAAGCCTGTGTAACCTGTGTAAATAGGCTAGGTTACTTTTGCCTTCCACTCCCTCTTTTGTCCCCCCCTTTCTTTGTTTTCCTTTTTTTTTTTGTCCCCCCCTCCCCCCCTCCTTTTGATTTTATCCACAGGATCCAGGCATGAAGATCTACATCCAAATTCTCCTGCTGGGACAATGCCTAGAAGCTCTGCAGCACAGTTCTAACAACAATTTTTTTTATAGAACTGGCACAAACAGCTATGAACAGCTCAGCTTTTTGCATAGGGTGACTTTTGACAGTGGGAGGGGTCACATCCACCTGTTTCTTTGGAATACCCTCCAGCCTAGAGACATTAAGAGATGTTACTGCTTTAAAGAATTTCACTAATGACTTGTGGGAGGGAATGTTCTTTCACTTTGGATCTTCTCCAGAACCTGAACCATGGACAAACCAGAGGAGAATGACCCTGAATCTTTTAGGTGTAACCAATGCAACTCAATGTGTATATTTCACTAACCTTGGGAATCATAAACACCCACTGCCCTCCAATTCTCCTGTTTTTACTTGTGAAAAGGTCTATAATATCTCCTATGCCTCCACCCCTTTATTTTTACCTAAAGGTTTCTTTTTGTTATGTGGGCATGAGGCCTATACTCATGTCCCAGCCTACAGTTCAGGGGGGCCTTGTGCCATTGGGCACTTGACCTCTCTATATGCCCTGCCTCCTATGCAAGTAAACTCATCAACCCAACTTAAAAGGGAACTATCATCTGATTGTGAGAGTGATGTGACACTCTTATCCAAAACAGAAGTCATGGCTCCAGCCCTCTCCTTAGTGGGGATCCCTGCACTGAGCAAAAGAACCTATATGGACCTAAGAAAAGTGGCCTGTATTCTAGCCAAAAGTGTCAACCTCACATCCTCCCTTATTGCAGCTCTAACTGAAGAAATGACTGATATCAGGGCTGCAGTCCTCCAAAACCGTGTGGCTATTGACTATCTACTATTAAGGGCAGGACAGGGCTGCGAATCCTTTCAAGGTCTTTGTTGTTTTAACCTACCCAACAACGAGAACTACACTGAGGCAAAACTAGCCAAGCTTAAAATTCTAGCCTGTCACATCTCCCAAGATCCAGAGGGATGGAACTGGTCATGGCTCACATCTTGGTTACCAGACTGTTAGATTAAAGATTTATCTTACCAAGTCCGTTTCTGAGCCGGGAGTAAAGATACTGACAAGTTGCTTGAAGTTAGGAGATTTATTCTTCACCCAAGAGCAGAAGCAATGATAGCATACAATTAGGTGGGCAGCCGCACAGGACCCCCTCCATACAGCACATTATATACCTTCTGTTACATTCAGACCCACATTAAGATGTCATGACCTTTCTGATCCAATCAAAGCCAGTTACCTTGATCCATACTCCTCCCCTTACCCAGGACCCCTTTCTCTGGTACTGATTAAGGTTCTTCCTTTCTGTATGTAAACTAATTTCTATCACCTTGAGTGTTAACAGCCATATGTAAACTATCCTTTATCACTCTGATTGTCCACCAGGCGCTGTCCTGATTTACATCCCTAAGAAACAAGGTCAGGACCGTTTATCTTTCTTTGTGAAGGGTCATCTGAACAGGACAAAACTGTCAGGTCACAACAGTTTATCTGCTTACATGAATGGACAACTGTGACAGAGATCCGGGATTGGGGGAATTAACCTGTTTTTTGTATATTCCCTTGTTCTACTCACTAGATGGAAAAGCTTCCTGAATCCCACTTTGAAGTGATAGGGATGAGGCTTTTATCACTGGTTAGAAAAAACAAGCTTTAGGTGTTAGAAAGCTATAAAACTTTGTAACCAGATAAGATCTTGGGAAGGAACCCCAGTTGTATCCTTGGATTGTAACTTTTGAGAACTTTGTTAATTAAAATCAAAGCAGTGCACTAAATTGTTATCACCTGTGAAGGGGGTAGAGCTTTGGAGAAGAGCTTTGGAGAAGAAAGGACGTCTGCTTTGAATCCTTGCTGGTCTGCCGGAATCAACTTTCTTGAGGAAGCTGTGAATCTCAAGCCTTTATTTCATCTACGCGAGGGAGAGCCGCTCGTCCGTGTTATTCATCATCAAGGCTTGCTCACGTGAGGCTGCTTAGGTGAAAAGGGATTTATTTACCTGCTTTTACTTTTATGGGGACTGTTTGCTTTGAATCAAGCAAGTTTTAACATGCAGCTTAATTTTTGTATACGACCCTTTTGAGCAGTAAGTAAAGCTTCAGTCGGAAAGTTATTCAATTGCTTCTTGAGTTGTTTGTCATTGCACATAACCAGCAACGGAAAGAACCCAGAGAGATGTACCAGCCCCGAGGGCGGTTGTCACATGGTGGCTAACTGTGTGGGATAAACCTGGTTTGTGCAAGAAGAATGGCACGCAAAAAGGACAAGAAGCAGGAGTTGTTGTTAACGCAGCTTCCGCAAAGGGAGGAAATAGACGCTGAGATGGAGTTGGAGAAGCAAATGGAGAATATCGTGGTCAGCGAAAAGCCGGTAAGGCAGAATAAACCCCTCACGATGGAGGAAGGAAAGAAACCCACGGGGGGTATGGACCCCAGGGAGGATAGAGGTGAAGACCAGGAGGAAGACAGGGGAGTGGAAAGACGGTCGATAACGGGGAGAGGTAGAGTGTTAAATCCGGAAATGGGAGTCACTCAGAAACCCAAGTTCCCCGTGTATCAGGATGATCAAGATATTAATGTGTACTTCAGGGTATTTGAAGTCCTGTGTCTTGATTATGATATACCAGATTGTGAGAAGATGAAACACCTGCGAAGTGTGGCAGCGGGAAAGCTGTTGCAATTACAGTGGTACCTCTACTTACGAACTTAATCCGTTCCATGACTCTGATTGCAAGTCGAGTTGGTCGCAAGTCGAAGTAAAATTTCCCATAAGGTTCAATGTAATTACCGTTAATCCATTCTGGCGTCTGCGGACCACACGTCAGGGGCGGAAAAACGGCCACTGACCACGCGGCAGGGTGGAAAAATGGCCGCGGACCACGTGTCAGGTGGAAAAATGGCCACGGACCACATGGAACGGGCAGAAAAATGGCCGCAGACCAAGTGGAACAGGCGGAAAATGGCCGCGGACCACACGGCAGGGCGGAAAAATGGCCGCGGACCACGTGGAATGGGCGGAAAAATGGCCGCGGACCACATGGAACGGGCAGAAAATGGCCGCGGACCACGCGGCAGGGCGGAAAAACGGCCGCAGACCACGTGGAATGGGGGGAAAATGGCTGCGGATCCGGTTCGTAAGTCGAGGTGAGTTCATAAGTAGAGGTAATTTTTTGGGGCCGGAGCTGGTCGTATCTCGAAAAATTTGTAAGGGGCGTTCATAAGTAGAGGTACCACTGTACTTTCTGAAGTACCGATTGAGCAGGCTTGTGATTTTCCAGCCTTCAAGAAACTGGCATTGAGAATGTTTGGAAAGACAGAGGACCAGGTGAGGAGGGAATGGAAGGCAGAAGAGAGGAGACCCGGTGAGTCTCTGGTGGAGTTTGTGAACAGACTGGATAGGCTGCTAAGACTGTTATTTAGCAAGGCTGAAGTCCACTCTGTGGATGAGGCAAGACACCTCATGTTGAAGGAAAAGTTTCTTTCGTATTTACCCGAGGAAGTGATGAAACTGGTACACGCTAGGAATGTGGAAGATGCCTTGGAGATTGCTGAGTTTGCTGACCGGTTGGACAAACAGATAGCCCAGGAACCTCAGTATGAATGGAGAAGGGTAAGAGAGACAGTGAAAAGTTGGCAACCTAGAAGTAGCTTGTACTACAAGCAAGACGAAGATGGAAGAAGAAAGAGAGAGGAGAAAGAGTGCAAGGAGAGTGGCGCGCTCAAGCCCCAAAGACTGGGTTTCGCTAAGCCAGCTGTATCTAAGCTGACATGCTACCGGTGTGACGAAGAGGGCCATATGAAAAGAGAGTGCAAGTTGCGGCAGGACGATAAGCTGGTGCAGCAGAGGGTTGTTTTGCACAGAGATGATAGCGGGTCTTCCAGCTGGGGTGAAGGATACAGCTCTTCCAGCTCAGATGACGCCCCGCATTTGCCCATTAAGAGAGTAGGCTGTCACGCACCGTGGCCAGGGGAGGGGAGAAGCCGATCCAATGTAAAAAAGGAGGTAGGCAGAAGGAAACCATTGTTAACATATAAAGTTATCTCCTCGAGAGAACAGAGGGAGTGGGTTAGGGAACATTGCTGTGGGGAGGTAACCTTAGATGGGCGATATAAGATAAGAGCCCTGGCAGATTCAGGGGCTGATGTCAGCTCCTTACATGAGGATTGGTTAAAGAAGATTCCCCATGAATTGGTTGGGTACATTGAAATTGTGCCATATGAGGCCAAGCCAAGGGTTAAGAAATTGGTAAAGGTGCGTGTTGGGCATCGGGTGGGACGGAACTCTGTGTTGCTTGGTTCATAAAGGTGATGAGGCTCAGTTCATCATCGGGGCTGATTTGGAGTACAAGGCTTCTATGAGGATGGTAACTACTAGGTCTAAGGCTCGCAAGACAAGAGGCCAGAAAGGGGATCAAAACAACTCCCAGGTGGAAATGGAAGGGGGAGGTGAAGCGGAACTTTGGGATAAATGGGAGTTTAGAGAGGCGGTATTGCAATGTGAAACTTTACAAGCCTGCTAGGAAAAGGCAGACCAAGGGGAAGTTATCTCTGAAAATAACCTGGTAAGATTCTTGTGGGATAAAGGGCTGCTTTACAGGGAACATGTGGAAAAGGGTAATGATGTAGGTTGGGACCCTTTAAGGCAGCTGGTAGTCCCTAGGAGGTTCAGGGAACATATCTTGTTGGTGGCCCATGATGCTCCATTGGCGGGACATTTAGGGTTTAAGAAAACTCTTGTGAAAGTACAAAGGGAGTTTTATTGGCCAGATATGGCAAAAGGTATAAAAGCTTACTGCCAGTCGTGTGACATGTGTCAGTTTAATGGGTACCCCCAGGATAAGACCAGGGTGAAGTTGCACCCAATTCCTGCCTTGGAGAATGGAATCCTGCAGGAGTGGGCGGTGGATATACTTGGTCCCGTAAGTAGAACTTCTTCTGGGAAGCAATATGTGTCGATAGCGGTGGACATAGCGTCAAGATATCCTATGGCAGTAGCTTTAAGTAGCATCACTGCAGAGAGGGTGGCTAATGCTCTAACACGGGTCGGGAACCTATGGCTTGCAGGCCAGATGTGGCTCTTTTGATGGCTGCATCTGGCTCGCTGCCAAATCTTTAATAAAAAAAATAACGGGGTAAGGCTTAGAACATGCCTTCTATCCGCCGAGCGCAGGCCACGCCCTCCTCCGCATCGCATCCGCATCCGGCATCCTTGGGACTCACCCTACCTTGCCCCGCAGCATCCGCGGCCGAACGGCCCTGGAGCCGCATCATCCTCCACAGGCAGCCGCAAATCGAGGCCCCGGCTTCGGCCTAGCACCCGTCGGCGGCCCACGCGAATGCGATCCCGGTGCACCGCTTTGCATCCTGCTTCCGCTGCCCCTGCTCTGTTGGGTGAGTCCTCATCTTGGGCTGGCCCCCTGTTTGTGGCCCCAACGAGGTACGAGACATATTTCAGGCACAGTGCCACTTTCTACCAGTGGCCGAAAATCGAGCCCCCGGCTTGGGCCTAACCTCCTTGACGGCCTGTAAGGGTCCATCCCACCAGCTACACCCGCAATTGGCTACCCTGCCTTCATTACCTCTGCCCTGCCCCACGGACCACTACCTGGGGTGGTATCCTCCTCACCTCAGTCAGCTAGCTAATTGCAGAAACCCTTTTATTGAAGAAGATGCCTAAAAGAAAAAAAGATGAGGAGTATCGTACTTTTCAGCAGGAATGGACAGAGGAATTCGCCTTTGTGGAGAGAGGAGGTTCTGCAGTGTGTCTAATATGCAATGATAAAATTGCATCGATGAAACGGTCAAATATAAAGCGGCACTTCGACACACGCCATACTACATTTGCATCGAAATATCCCGCGGGGGACAGCAGGAAGAAAGCCTGTCAAGAGCTACCATGCAGAGTGCAAGCTAGTCAGCAGCAACTCCGTGTTTGGACCCAACAAGGTGACTTGAATTCGGCTAGCTTTGCTGGCGCTTTAGCAATTGTGAGAAACGGAAAGCCATTCACAGATGGGGAGTATGCCAAAACATTCATGCTTGATGTTGCCAATGAACTTTTTGACGACTTTTCGGATAAAGACAAGATAATCAAACGAATAAAAGACATGCCTCTGTCGGCAAGAACTGTTCACGATCATACCATCATGATGGCAGATCAAATTGAGGCAACACAAGTGAAGGACATAAATGCAGCACCATTCTTTTCTCTCGCTTTGGATGAGTTAACAGACGTAAGCCATTTATCCCAGTTCAGCGTGATTGCAAGGTATGCTGTCGGTGACACACTACGTGAGGAAAGTCTTGCTGTTTTCCCTATGAAAGGGACAACAAGAGGGGAGGATTTATTCAAGTCTTTCACTGAGTTCACTAAAGAACAAAATCTACCAATGGATAAACTTATTTCGGTGTGTACTGATGGTGCTCCGTGCATGGTGGGGAAAAACAGAGGATTCGTAGCGCTTCTTCGTGAACATGAAAAGAGACCCATCCTAAGTTTTCACTGCATCCTACATCAGGAGGCGCTTTGTGCTCAGATGTGTGGCGAGCAGCTTGGTGAGGTGATGTCGCTGGTCATTCAGGTGGTCAACTTTATTGTTGCCCGAACTTTAAATGATTGCCAGTTTAAAACACTGCTGGATGAAGTTGGGAATAATTATCCTGGTCTGCTTCTGCACAGCAATGTGCGTTGGTTGTCAAGAGGGAAGGTGCTCAGCCGTTTCGCGGCTTGTCTGAGCGAAATCCGGACTTTTCTTGAAATGAAAAATGTCAAGCATCCTGAGTTAGCTAACACTGAGTGGCTTCTACTATCTCGTGGACATGACTGAACATCTGAACCAGCTCAATGTGAAAATGCAAGGCATTGGAAATACAGTCTTATCCCTTCAACAAGCAGTGTGTCAAGTCCACGATGTCCAGCTCTCAGTTCTGAAGCATTCTCACACAACCAGGCATGGGTCAGATAAATACTTCTTTATTAAGAGGTACATGTAGCTTGTAAACAGAACATTGCTAAAACTAACGCCTTGGGTAAACCTCCCTCTATTTATCCCCCCTCCCCTTATTGCCTGGCGTCCTGACTCCTCTTCACCTGTTGTTGACCATTCTCCTTCCTCCCTGAGCTTCTTCCTGGTTCTTTGGGCCCCAGCTGCCTGGCCGGCAATCAAGCCAGTCTAAATTGCCCAGATATGGTTAAGCTGCTTCCCAACTCCCCTTACAACCATTAACAGCCACCCCCCCTCCTTATTTACAAGTGGCAGAAACAAACCAATCCAACTCCCAATGAATGCAATACAATGGAAAACAACAACAGTTGGGTGATGCAGGTTCTGACACAGTGTTTGCATTTGAAAACAAGCTAGAAGTCTTCATCGCAGACATTGAAACAGGTCGTTTACTACACTTTGAAAAACTGGGAGAGTTTAAAGATGCATGCACAGCAAGTGACCCTGCTCAACATCTTGATCTTCAGCAGCTAGCGGGCTTCACATCTAATCTCCTGCAGTCATTCAAAGCGTGCTTTGGAGAATTTCGTGAGCGCACTCGTCTTTTTAAGTTCATCACCCATCCACACGAGTGTTCAGTGGACAGCGCCGACCTGAGTTACATCCCCGGTGTCTTCGTCAGAGATTTTGAGCTACAAGCTGCTAACCTGAAGGCCTCAGACATGTGGGTGAATAAGTTCAAGTCACTGAATGAAGATTTGGAAAGACTTGCAGGACAGCAAGCAGAGTTGGCGAGCAAACACAAGTGGGGAGAAATGAAAAAACTTCAACCCGCGGACCAGCTGATTGTCAAAACTTGGAACGCGCTTCCTGTCACATACCACACACTGCATCATGTGAGTACTGCTGTACTGACAATGTTTGGCTCTACGTATGGATGTGAACAGTCTTTCTCACATCTAAAGAACATTAAGACCAACCTACGATCACGTTTAACGGATGGAAGTCTCAACACCTGCATGAAGCTTAACCTCACCACGTATCAACCAGACTACAAAGCCATCAGCAAAACCATGCAGCACCAGAAGTCGCATTAATGGTAAGAAGTACTTTATTCATCATTGGTTAGCAACAGCATAACAACGTTATTAAAAAGAATTCAGAGACTTATTGTACTTTAAAAGTGTTGGTCTTACATAAAATGCACACATTTACTTGTATTTAGTTTTAAACATATTGTATGGCTCTCACGGAATTACATTTTAAAATATGTGGCGTTCATGGCTCTCTCAGACAAAAAGGTTCCCGACCCCTGCTCTAACAGAACTTGCCCTTATGTATGGCTGGCCTAAGAGGTTAATATCAGATCAAGGGATGAACTTTATGAGTCAGTTGGTGGAACGTATGTGCAAATTGGCGGGGGTGCAACGAACACCCATTTTGGCGCACCATAAATCCGCCAATATTTCAGAATGTTATGTGCAGACATTGGGGAAAATGTTGCGGAGTCTTATCCATGATAACAAAGGTAGCTGGGATAAGCTCCTCCCTTTTTGTTTGGCTGCTTACCATGACGCTCCGCATGAGTCAACTGGATTTTTGCTCAATGAATTGGTTTTTGGAAAGCAGACCAATGGCATGTTGCAGCTTATGAGGGCAGATTGGGAGGGAGTGCAACAGGAAGTTTCTGCGAAGGGGGTGGCTGAGTTTTTGACTAACCTGCAGGGTAAGTTGGAACAGGTGCGTAAGTCAGCTTGGGACCACTTGCAAAAGGCGCAGGCAAGGCAGAAGGTTAATTATGATCGCCATGCTAGGCATAGGGAATTTAAGGAAGGGCAGGAAGTGTTGTTGCTGAAGACTGACTATACAAGGAAGTTTGAAGTGGCATGGGAAGGGCCCAGGAAAGTTTTGAAAGAGAAGGGGCTGAATAATTATGTCATCACCAGTGCGGAACCGGAGAGTAAGCCTCAAGTCGTGCATGCGAACAGGCTAAAGCCCTATTATTCCAGGGAAGGGTTAGTATTGCAGATTCAAGTTAAGGGGGAGGAGGGGATTGAGGACTCCTCCCAGGTGGAGATTAACCCTGACTTGCCTGGAAATAAGAAGAGAGAGCTAAGGGAGTTATTGGGGGAGTACCAAGATACATTTAGCTCAGTTCCAGGGATTACGAATAGGTTCTTTCATGATATACCCATGGGTGATCAGCCGCCCATTCATTCTGGACCGTATGCATTGAACCCCAGAATGCTCCAGGTGGTGAAAGAAGAGATAGAGCAACTGGAGGGGTGGGGGATCATACGGAAGTCTAATAGCAAGTGGGCTTCTCCCATAGTGATGGTTAAAAAGAAGGAGTTGGGAGAAGGAGATCCAGCAGAATATCGTATGTGTGTGGACTTTAGGAAGTTAAATTCCATGACACCTTTGGATCCCTATCCGTTGCCTAGGATTGAGCACCTGGTGGAGAAATTAGCTGCTGCTAGGTTTATCACTACTTTGGATTGTAGCAAGGGTTACTATCAAATACCATTGACGGAAGAGGCTAGGCAAAAGACAGCTTTTTCCTGTGAGGTTGGACATTATGAATTCTTAAGGCTTCCATTTGGGTTGAATTCAGTGGGTAAGAGTTTCCAGAGACTCATGGATGGGGTTCTGGAGGGGCTGAATCACTCTTTTGCTTATCAAGACGATGTGGCGGTCACATCAGAAAGTTGGCCCGAGCATTTGGTCCATTTGAGGGAGACACTCGATAGGTTAAGAGATGCCAGTCTGACAGTCAGGCCAAAGAAATGTAAGATGCCTTTTGGGGAAACGGAGTACTTGGGGTTCATAATAGGAGGGGGGAAGATCAGCCCACAGGAAGTCAAAGTTGCTAGCATTGATCGGTAGGTTGCCCCTAACACAAAAAGGGAACTTCAATCCTTTTTGGGAGTTGTGAATTTTTATAGGCAATTCATTCCTGGATACAGTTCTATAGTGTCCCCGTTAACGGACTTGTGTAGTCGGAAGGCTCCTAAAGTATTGCGATGGGAGAGTAAACATCAGGATGCTTTCAAATGTTTAAAATATAGTCTGATACATGCTCCAGTCCTGATATCCCCAGATTTCTCCAAGGAGCTAATCGTCCAGACGGACGCCTCTGGAGTGGGCTTGGGGGCGGTGCTGGCCCAAGAAATTGAAGGCAGTTTGAGGCCGATATTGTATCTCAGCAGAAAATTGTTGGTAAGGGAAAGGAAATATGCGGTGGTAGAGCAAGAGGCGTTGGCAATTGTATGGGCTTTGAAGAAACTGCGCCCTTATTTGGCGGGCAATCATTTTAGATTGCAGGTAGATCATTCGCTTCTTACCTTTATTCATAGGATGAAGAATGATAACATGCGTGTAATGAGGTGGGCATTGCAGATCCAGGATTTTGATTTTCTAGTACAACATATTAAAGGAAAGGATAATTTGGTTGCAGATGCTCTGTCACGCTTGGGAATGGTTCATCCAGAAGGGATTGGGCCCATTCGTGATGGAGGGGGTGTGACGGAGATCCTGGATTGGGGGAATTAACCTGTTTTTTGTATATTCCCTTGTTCTACTCACTAGATGGAAAAGCTTCCTGAATCCCACTTTGAAGTGATAGGGATGAGGCTTTTATCACTGGTTAGAAAAAACAAGCTTTAGGTGTTAGAAAGCTATAAAACTTTGTAACTAGATAAGATCTTGGGAAGGAACCCCAGTTGTATCCTTGGATTGTAACTTTTGAGAACTTTGTTAATTAAAATCAAAGCAGTGCACTAAATTGTTATCACCTGTGAAGGGGGTAGAGCTTTGGAGAAGAGCTTTGGAGAAGAAAGGACGTCTGCTTTGAATCCTTGCTGGTCTGCCGGAATCAACTTTCTTGAGGAAGCTGTGAATCTCAAGCCTTTATTTCATCTACGCGAGGGAGAGCCGCTCGTCCGTGTTATTCATCATCAAGGCTTGCTCACGTGAGGCTGCTTAGGTGAAAAGGGATTTATTTACCTGCTTTTACTTTTATGGGGACTGTTTGCTTTGAATCAAGCAAGTTTTAACATGCAGCTTAATTTTTGTATACGACCCTTTTGAGCAGTAAGTAAAGCTTCAGTCGGAAAGTTATTCAATTGCTTCTTGAGTTGTTTGTCATTGCACATAACCAGCAACGGAAAGAACCCAGAGAGATGTACCAGCCCCGAGGGTGGTTGTCACAACAACAATTAACGCATCCTTGAGATATTGAAAAGTGTTGAGGGTCACATCCTCAAGAATGCAACCTTTTGATAATCTAAAGTGAGGCCAATTACTGTGAGGTCAACCATACATACAGGAAAAGCAATATTGGCATATTGCTGGGCCTGTTTCTACTTCAGGTTATACAAGCAGGTAAAAAATAAATGTCTAAATATCTAAAATGTCTAAATATCTCAATCTTCTAAAATGTCTACATGTCCCAACCTTCTAACAAGACTTTGGATCCTGGGGAAGGAAAATTATTCAAACCTTGCTGTTTGTATTATTTGCCTTTATATTAATTTCCTCAATCTTTCAATATGTTAACATTGTTTTCCGGAAATATTCTATCTCCATGTCAACTGGACAGCAAAACTATTGGCAAGAATACCTAAAAAAAATCTGTAATGCTTTGAGTGGGTGATGAGTGAGCGCCATTTTGTGGTATCTCCTGTTTAACTCGATGCCAAGGGGAGGAATATGTGAGACTAGGCTGAAGCTGCCATAACCTAAAGATGAAGCAGGCAGGTAAGCAGAGAGGACAAAAGCCAGGAAACTTATCAATGAGATCCCTTCAGGGAGGTAGATAAGAAGGAAGCAACCAGAAAGAGGAAGTTGGGCCTGAGCACATGGAAGCCCTCACCCCAATCCCATCAACTTGTAAATCAACCCAGCAAGGACTTTTGGGGATAAAAGGGGTCCCAAAGCCCACCCACTCTGAGTTGTCTGAATCATCTGAGTCAGTCCCTCTAGCTAGTGCCTGGCAGCCTAGTTGGGAAGGATGTGGGTAAGTGTGGATGAGCATGTGTGTGCACGCATATGAGAAAGAGCAAATGTACCTTGCAACCAGTAAAGTGTTGCTGTTACTTTAAATTCACTGGGTCTCCGTGTATTACAAAGAACCTCTTGTGCCTCAGTGTTCGGTTGGGAGTGATTTGTGTGAATCCCTAATTATTTCCCAGCTGTTGACCAGGGCTGTGTGTCTCTCTGCTCCAGCCACACCTATCTGGAAAACCCAGGTAGAAAGCAAGGGGGGCTGACAAGATCCAGTGCCTCAACAGGCTGTGTGTGAGTGAGTGAGTGACCATAAGCTGAACCTGGGAGCAGCGTGTGTAACAGCCTCTCCATTCTTACAAAGGTGGTCAGATCAGGGTGACCAACTGAAAAGAGAGGCTCACTTGGAAAGGTGTCTGTGATCTGAATGCAGTTGCTTGAACAAGAGACAAGCAAGCATCCTGAAGATTCCTTTTTAAAAGTGGTGTGCTTGCGGTCAATGAGTCTGTGCTTCTATGGGTCTCAGATGTGTTTCCCCTTCCATCACAGAAGCATTCAAGTCATTTCAGGTGGAACATTTCAGTCCTAACAAGGGGCTGGCCAACTCTCTATAGCTCTCCCGAATAGAAGCATGCTGAGGTAGGAGATTGGTCACGTAGTCCCTTTGATTATTCTAAAACTTTGCAGTCAAGCATCCTCACTGTTTTGAATAAGATTGTGAAATCTGGACACAGACAGCATTAATTCCTATCATTTAGCTCAGCTGAGAAGAAACTCTAACGACCTAATTGCCATTTGTAGATTCACTGCAGCTACCTGGACGTGCGTGGCTTAATCTCTGAGACTCCTCCCACCAATAAGGAATCTCTTGCCCTGCTGGATCTGTCTGGGGAGAAGCGTGTGTAAGTAAATATGTTGTCTGCTCTACTACCCACAGGGGCTTATCCAGTGTCCCCTTTTTTGGTAGATGATGGGAACTCTTGACACCCCCAGTCACAGGATGTTCATTTACCAGAGGGCACACTGGTAAGATTGCTCCCTGTCACCACCTCTAGCCCTCCCCCCATCCAGCTTATTTCTACCACTCTACTTGGTCTTTTGGGGTGGCCCCAACATATTTATATGGCCCACGGGGGCCCAAAGGCAATCTTGGCAGTGAAACTATGTGGCAGATGGTGGCACATCATGCTTGTGGCATGCCTGATTCTTATGAATGCAACTGTTTCATTAACAGAATTGTAAAAACAAAGGGCCAGTATAGCAGAGAGTCTGGTGGGTGTCCATGATTATGCCAATGGGCACGTTGAGTTTGTAGGCATTTTGTTGCCTACCACTCTGAACTACTGCAGATTCATGGTTTTTGTGGTCTTTGGACGGCACTACTTAGCACCCGCTCTCATAATCATGACATAGGTGGCATCATCTTGACTTTTTTTCACTGCTCTTGCAAGTCATATGTGCAACTATGTATGTCTAGCTCATGGGGAAAAACCTAACTGTGGTCACTAAGAGTCGACACTGACTTGATGGCGCATCAATCGATCAGTCGATCAATCAAAATATCTATCTGTCTGGAAAGCGATATATACATACTTATATAGATGATCTGGAGAATGGAGATGGGGCCACATCTATGCCACTGAAGCTACACCCTTTTTTATGCTCTTTTAGTCTTTTGCAACATAAAGAAGCAAGAATTTTGTGGCATCTTGCAAATTATTTGTTAGTCTACAAGCTGCCACAAGTCTCTTTGGCATGTACACATTTGATTAGAATTTGCCCCAAACACTTTCACTGAAAGAGATTCCCAGCCACAGAAACACTCTTCCAGTGCAGGATTGGAAGCACAAAGCTTTGACCCACCAAACTCAAAAGAACTTTTCTTCTGAAGAGAGAGGAATAGGTCACTACCCTGACAGGTAGTCCTTGCTCAACAACGGTAATTGGGACTGGAATTTCAATCGCTAAGTGATCCGGTAGTAAAGTACAATGTCACATGATTGCGCCACTTAGCAGTTCTGGCAGTGCTGGTTACCATTGTCAAGTGAATCACCACAGGTCATTAAGTGAGGACCTCAAGTGTCCGCCACTTTCAACTTCCTACCAGCTTCCCCACTGACTTGCTCCTAGGAAGTTGGCAGGGAAGGGTGCAAATCATGATCACATGACTGTGGAACGCTGCGACTATTGGAAATACAGAATGTTAGGTAGCTGCTGTGCTCTTGAATGACTTTTTTGGTTTTTTTGTGGGAAGGGTTGCTCTGCATTCAAAAGGGTGGTAGTTATTTGCATCAGAAGAACAAACTACTTTCCTTTTTTGCACTGAAAGCAGGACAAGAGTCTCTTTCCCTGGATACTGCGAATATGATACCCCACTATCCCTGTTTCAGCCTGATGTCTTGTTGGTAGAGCATCTCTGTCACCATAGCCTTTGTCAATGCAATGAATACGCCAAGCACTGAGAGGGTCTTCTTCAGTCACAAGTCTGCTTGTTGACACCTTCTGTCTGCAGCTCAATTCGCCCTGCGAAGAGATCCTCCTCTAAGCATCCAGCTTTCCTCCACCAGTAGATTTCCAGGATCTTTCCCTGCAGATCCAGAAAGATAATCCAACTGATGTTGGCTGAAGAGGGAGCTCTATAATTACAGAGCTTAAAGATGCACGCATGCAATTCAACACATGAATACTTTCCTCCTATGTTAAGAAGCAGCCCATGCAGTGGGCTTGGGTAAAAGAAGAGAGAGAAAGTGTTAAAATACAGTGAATGAATCACAGTAAATTAAAACAATTCAATGTAAGTGTGAAAGATGGGGAGAGAAAATAAAAACTCACCTATAGCGTTCACATATAGAGTGCAAAAGCTGGCTTGAAACTCAACATTAAAAAAACTAAGATCATGGCATCTGGACCCATCAATTCCTGGCAAATAGAAGGGGTAGAAATGGAAGCAGTAACAGACTTCATTTATTTGGGCTCCAAGATCACCGCAGACGGAGACTGCAGCCATGAAATTAAAAGACGCTTGCTCCTTGGGAGGAAAGCTATGGCAAGCCTAGATAGCATATTAAAAAGCAGAGATGTCACCTTGCCGACAAAGATCCGCATAGTCAAACCTATGGTTTTTCCAGTAGTAATGTATGGCTGTGAGAGCTGGACCATAAAAAAGGCCGAGCGCCGAAGAATTGATGCCTTTGAACTGTGGTGCTGGAGAAGACTCTTGAGAGTCCCCTGGACTGCTAGGAGGTCAAACCAGTCAATCTTAAAGGAAATCAACCCTGACTGCTCATTGGAAGGATCGATAATGAAGCTCAAGCTCAGATATTTTGGTCACCTAATGCGAAGAGAGATCTCTTTGGAGAAGACCCTGATGCTGGGAAAGATTGAAGGCAAAAGGAGAAAAGGACGGCAGAGGATGAGATGGTTAGATAGCATCACTGAAGCAATGAGCATGAAACTGAGCAAACTCAGGGAGGCAGTGAAGGACAGGAAGGCCTGGCGCAATATGGTTCATGGGGTCACGAAGAGACGGACACGACTTAACGACTAAACAACAACATAGCGTTCACATAGAAAAAGCAGGAGGTGTGGAGGGACAGAATATATCAGAAGGGAAGACTACCCTAGAGAGTAGGTGCCAGCACAGAGAAGGCTTCCTTTTGAGTAACGGCAAGGCATGGCCCAGGCAGCAGGATCCCTTCTGATTGTCCAGTTACATAGTGGGGAATGTAATTTTCCAGTTATCCTGTCCTAAATTGTGAGTAATTTGTATGCAAAAAGAAAAAAACATTAGATGTTGGTGGGACTTCAGCACGGGGCAGGTGGTGGATAAGGAGTGCCACATTAGCCCAGAATCCTAGTCATTATTATCATTGCACTGCCAGGTTCTGTCAGCTGCAGGCTAGGCATCTGATTAATTAACTAGAAATTATGGAAATAATCTTGCAACACTTTGACTTGCATTCACATACTGTTCTTACTAAGTCAGCCTATCTTTTGGATTTGTGCAATACAAGAAGTCAAAAACTCACTAGACAGGTCAGGTTTGCACAAAATGAGAGACAGGCCACTAAATGGAAATAATTAGGCACACTTTGACAACTGATGCACCGTTTAAACAGTGGCAAAAGGATACATCTAAATTTGTGTGGCAGGGGAAAAAAACACGAGTTAAATATAAGGTGTTACAAGATGCAAAGGAAAGAGGAGGATTGGGTCTACCAGATTTGAAATTATACTTTGCTGAGTGCTGTTTAGCTTGGATGAAAGAGTGGTGTTGTGGAGAAATAGAACGTCATTGGAGTCAGAAGGCACAATCTCAGATTTGGGTGGCATGGATATTTGTGGAACAATAAACTCAAGGTTAATGTGGATTTTAAAAATCATTATGTTAGATGTGCCATATTGAGAACATGGAATACTAATAATAAATGTGTCTGAAAAAACCTTTATGGTTCTCAGCACAAGACACTTTATAGATGAGAAATAATAGGTAAACATAAATGGTTAACATATAGTGAGATCCTAGAATTTTGCCAAGGGGGATACAAAATAAAATCAAGAGAACAATTGGTGGCAGAAGGATATAACTGCCAATGGTTTCCTTATTTACAGTTATCAAAAAGATTTAAAATTAGACAAAAGTGTTTATGGTATTGAACATTGTAAGACTGATTTTGAAATAGAATTGTGTAAAATGATGAACATGTGATTGCTAAATGTATAAACTTTTACTGAAATTTGAAACAACAAGTGAAAGAATGTAGGATAAAGTGGGCTAAAAATTTTGGTTATAATATACAGATCAAACAATGGGGAAATATGTGGTTGAAAGGATTGAAATTCACACTATGCTATAATCTTAAAGAGAATTTTTATAAAATGATGTACCGTTGGTATATGACACCAGAGAAATTGTCTAGAATATATAAAGGCACTTCAAATTTACAATGGAAATCTGAACAATAAAAAGAGTCATTTTATCATGCTTGGTGGACATGTAAAAAAACTAGAAAATTTTGGATTCAAATACATAGACTGATCAGAGGATTTTAAAGATTAATATACAATTGAGACCAGAAGTCTTCCTCTTGGGACTGATGGACAAACAGCTGGAAAAAAGTCATGGAACTTTGTTTTTATATATGATAACCACAGCAAGATTATTGTATGCACAAAGGTGGAAAGATTTGGCAATACTTACAATGGAGGAATTATTAGTGAAGATGATAAAACTTGCTGAGATGGCCAAATTGACTTCTTTGATTAGAAAAGGGACAATATCTACGTTTATTGTCTTGAGTTGACTTCCGGTGTTGTCCTCCAGAGACCCATTGAGTTCTTGAGGAAGGTCCTTAGTGTCCTGTTGACTTTGTAGAGCACCAGGGATTCACAGATCCATGTGTGTGGCACTGAGTCATAGGCTTTCCTGTAGTCAATCCAGGCTGTGCTCAGATTGGTCTGTCTAGACCTTAAGTCTTGGGCAACTGGTGTTTTGAGCCTCTGATGTTGCTCCCAGTGCCCTTCTGTGCTCATGTACTGGCCCATTTGGTCCTGTACCTTGGCAGTTATGATGCCTGATAGGACTTTCCATGTTGTGGGGAGACAGATTATTGTCTAGTATTTGAACGGTGCTGTTCCCTTGTGAGGGTCTTTCATGATCAGCACTGTCCTTCCTTGTGTTAGCTGGTCTGGGTGGGAGCCTGCTGCTAGCAGCTGGTTCATCTGTGCTGCTAGGTGTTCATGCACTGCTGTTAGTTTATTTAGCCAAAAGGCTTGGATCATGTCTGGGCCAGGTGCTGTCCAGCTCTTCATGTTCTTGACCTGCTGTTGGATGTCTGCTACTGTGATGGTGACTGTTCCGGGAGATTGCTGTGGTCTGCTCTCAGGTCCTGCAGCCACTTTGCACTGGTGTTATGTGTCTTCTCTTTCTTCCATATGTTCTTCCAGTACTGTTCAGTTTCTGTTGCTGATGGCTCTGCTCTTACTCTGTTGTTGCACTGCAGTTAGGAACACACCTTGGATGGGTCTTTGGAGAATAGGGCATATAACATCTTAGCCTCTGCTTCTCTAGTGTATCTCCTTAGCCTGGTAGCATATATCAGTTAATTGGTTTGACTTATGGTAGTAGTAGGGATTGTTGTGAGGGCTCTATTGGCATCTTCTAGCATACTATTTGATGGTACTTCTCCACTGAGCCTTGGTAATCAGTCTTGAGGGTTGACTGTAGCTAGTTTATCCATGATCTTATGCCTCATATCAGCTGCTGTGCTCTGTAATGGAGGGGTGGCAGTGACGTTCCAGCTTCAGATGTTGGCTGCACATCCAGTTGTTCTTCCAGGTCTGTTTGAGTCTGGGTTGTAATGTGTAGTTGGTCTATCTCAAGTTGTGAGAGCAGCTTCCTCTTCACTATGTTGAAGCGCTGGGTAACTAGTTATTTCTCAGTTAGTATGGATGTAGGTCTTTTGTCCATCCATAGTTCCCTCCTATGTTTCATATATCCCCTCCCATTAGGTCTACTGTTGTAGTAGCATCCCATCAATTCCAAGTTCTCTTGTCTCGTCCATGTATGGTTTGTTCCAGTAGCCCACTTATCATCAGTTTTCCTGGTTCCCTAACTGTCTCCTGCATCAAAGGTGGTGCTCTAACCACTACATTATCCAGTCATGCACTCTCTCTCTCCCTCTCTCTCGGAAATAATCAGGCACCCTTCGCATGTTCTAGAAAAAAGCCACTGGGTCTTTCACTGACCTGGCTACCATGTTGTGCTTCTTTCCCAAATAAATGCAAAATACAGGGGTATCTGGAGGTCTGGCTTAAGAACCAGTTCAGTAGAATCAAGTTGTGAAACTTGTTTTGACTCTAATACTTCAGTCTCCAAGGTGGGAAGAACTGGATGCTCACGTATCGTTTTCTAAAAAAATAATAATTTGAACAGACAACACTAACTCATCAGGGAGAGAGATTCACCTTAATCTGGCCTTTAACATGCACAGACCATGTTTTTCTCCCTCTCCAGAAGCAACTAAGCCTGTAAATTTACATTTTCACCTGAAACAATTCAGCCCGATATGAGTTTATACTTCAAGTGTACAGAAGAATTTATCTATTTACCTGTTTTTCTATCCTTCATCCAAGAAATTCAGAATGTCAGCTTTTCAAGAACCCTCTGAAAATAAATATGTGTGTGTGTGTGTGTATAGTATCAATTATATACCAATTATGTAAAAATAAATATATATAGTTATATTCAATTATGTATAACTAATTTTCAGTTTTGGATGGTTCCTGCAAAGCTGACATTTACACATATATTTGTTTTTGTGTGTTTATGTATAAATGTGTGTGTTTGCATACACAAACCCACACATATACAGGAACACTAAATGTTAGAGCTCTGAGACGAATCAAAATTGGAAGAACTAGTGCATGAACTGAAACAAATCAAGTGAAATCGAAAGATACAGGCCACTTGACATCAAACGTGGCCACTCATCATATTACTGGGAAACAGACCTTGGTAGACTAAATAGTATTGAATTCACTATCAGTAACAATCTAAAGGAAAGAATCATCACATTCAACAGCTTTTCTGATTGGATGGCAGCCTACCAAACGGTTAAACTGTTGTAACACTGCATCCTTCAACTGATACTGGTGTAGGCACTGTGAGAAGGCAGGGAGAAGTGAGGGCCTCAAACGAACCATGTTTGCTAGGGGAGAGCGCTGTGCACCATGGGGCAGCCTTGGGGGGGACGGCAGGAGGGAGGATGGGCAGAAGGCACATTCGCACCAGAGTGAAGAGGGACGGCAGGAGGGAGGAAATACTGTAGGCAGAAGGTACGTTCACACCAGAGTGAAGAGGGACGGCAGGGGGCGGCTGTTGGGTCAAGTGGGTATTGCAATGTGTATTGCGCTGATTGGATTCGGAAAGTGGAATGTCTGCGGTTTTGCGGTTAATTAGCGGCGCTCCGGGGCGGTAAAAAAAGGTGAGATTGTGAGCCAAGCCCTCTTAGGAGGGGGAGGACAGATAGGGGGTATAAAAAACCTGTCAGACCTTGTTTCGGGGTTCCTCCATTGCTGCGGGAGGGACCCACCTTTGCAAACGTGCCCAATAAAAAACTTCTGTCTACTGGACAACCGAACCTGTGTCTGTCGTTTTCTGACAAAATTGGCAAGCCAGCCAGGAGTCCTCGACGTGGACCGGACTGTGGGGAACTGGTGAGTAATCGGCCGTAACACCCCGTTGAGGTGTCTCCTGTTTTCCCTGGAGTCGGGTCCAGGACGGGACTCCAATCGTCAGTCAGACAGAAGTAAAGAGGAAGTCGGCCGACGAGGGGACCTCTGGGAGGTCTGGTGAGTACAGCCTACCCATAATCTCGGGGAGATTAGCGTGGTTACGAGGTGTTGGACGCCGCAAGGGGACAGAAGAGTCCGGGACCTTCTGTAAGGTGGGAAACGTAGTCAGGAAGGATGGGTAAGGCGCAGAGTAAGAGTGTAAGGCCAGGGGCCAATGGGAAAAACGCAGTAGGGGGAATCCCCACGGATTCTCCATTAGGACAATTGTTGCAACAATGGGAGACACCCTGGTTGTGTCCATTCACCAGGGGTCTGGAAAAACCGACCATGATAACTTTGTGCACTAAAGAATGGCCAAAATATCCACTAGTGGACCCCGAATTCCCTACCATTGGGATACTCTTGGAATCCCCAGTAATTACTGGGTGACCCAACTAAAAAACTACATTGTGGAACATAAAATGTTAACACAGGAACCCTATGTGGAAGTCTGGTTCCATGTTCATTGGGAGGGGCCTTGACCCAAGTTAGCCAAAATTTTTGTCCAAAAAGAACAGGAGGATGAGGAGGACCTCTGGCTGACTGGACCCCAATGGGGGCCGCCACCTCCTCCTCCTCCTCTTCCTACCGCTCCCCCTCCGGCACCCCCACCCTATCCCGGGCTGCGGAAAGAGCTGGACCAGCTGAACCAAGACATTCAGAACTTGCCCTTTATTCTAAGGTCGGCCAGTGCCTTCCCCGTCCTGGAGATCCCGAACGGAACGAACGCACGGGGTGGCCGTCACCAGTTACGTAACGGTTCCCATCAAACCCAGTGAGTTGAGGGAATTAAAAAAGACCCTCCCTCGTATGCAAGAGGACGCCCATACCGCCGCCAAACAATTGGAACTTTTTCTCGGCCCGGTGGAATACTCCTGGGGGGAACTGAATTACATTTTAGCCCACCTCTATATGCCAGAAGAGAGGGGCCAGATTCGGCGAGCTGCGCTCGGGGCTTGGGAGCGAAGGAATGCAAATGTCCCGAGGGCCCCAGCCACGGATACTAAATTCCCTCTGGCGGACCCAAATTGGAATCCCAATAATGCTGAACATCGGGAGAACATGAGAGGAGTTTCCCCCTGTACGACTAGGGGGGTCATGGTTCCCCAACCGGGACCCACGGGGAACCCTTGGTAAACATCACGGTGGGTCCCACCAGCGAGGAACGGCAGTTCCTCGTGGACACCGGAGCCTCTTGAACATCGCTGTGCCAACCAATCCCAGGGATTGCGAAATCCCGGGGCGCGTCCGTATTGGTGATGGGGGTGGGAGGCTCTCTGGTCAAGGCAGACGTACTGGAGGGAGTGAGACTGGAGTGGAATGGGAAGGAGGTAACTGCAGATGTGTTACTGATCCCACAGGCGGGAGTGAACCTGCTGGGAAGGGATCTAATGGGTAGTCTAGGAGTGGAGTTGTAGAATGTGGAACAGGCAGAAAGGATGTGTTTGTTGCAGGAGGCGGACGTGGAGGTTGTGAACCCTGAGGTATGGGCAGGGGAGGGGGCGGCGGGTCGGTTTCGCATCGCCCCAATTAGCATCCCCTTGAAACCGGGGGTGACGGGTTTGCGGCAAGCCCAATACCCGCTGTCCCGGGATGGGAGGCGCGGGCTGAAGCCCATCATAGATGGGCTGAGGCGGCAAGAGCTGTTGGAACCGGCTATGTCCCCCTTCAACTCCCCTATCTTAGCTGTGAAGAAGAAGGACAATAGTTACAGGCTGGTGCAGGACCTGCAGGAGGTCCCGCTGGAGGAGGGTGAGGTCTGATTTGTGGATGGGTCTAGCCGAGTAGAGCAGGGACAAAGGAAGTCAGGGTATGCGATAGTGGCGGCGGAGGGAGAGACAGTAGAGAAGGGGGCACTACCAGCGGACTGGCCAGCCCAGCTGTGTGAAGTGCACGCTTTGAAACGGGCACTAGAGTTGGGAAAGGGAGTGTCCCTCACCGTTTACACAGACTCGCGATACGCCAGGGGAGTAGTGCACGCTTTCGGGAAAATTTGGCTGGAACGGGGTTTACTCACAGCTGCTGGAAAGGGAAGGTTACAGGGAGGAAGCAGGTTGTTGGGTTACAATTGAGGGACCCCAGTAGTGAGCTGTGCTGACTTGAGGGGGATGGTGGAGAAACTGCACGAAGGGTCTCACGGGGGGGGTGCAGGCTTTGGTAGACACTGTAAAGCCATGGTACTGGAGCCTGGGGGTTCGATGGGAACTCCACACCCCTTGGCATCCTGACTCCAGTGGGAAAATGGAAAGGGCCAACGGGGTGTTGAAGCAACATCTCACCAAACTGGGATTGGAAACAGGGCTACCTTGGACAAAGACACTTCCGGTTGCCCTGCTTCGAATGCGGACAGCCCCTCGCAAGGATGTGGGGGTCTCCCCGTTCGAGTTGATGATGGGAAGACCTTTCCTGGCTCCAATGGGAGAGCCTATCCCCGAGCTAAAGGATGCCTTCCTAAGAAAGTATCTCTTGGTACTGTCACAATCTCTCTTGTCTCTAAGAAAACAGGGACTCCTCGCTCAACGGCCCCCTTGCTGGAAGACCAACACCCCCACAAGCCAGAGGATTGGGTCCTGATAAAGATGTGGAAGGATGAGAAGCTGAAACCGTCTTGGGAGGGACCATACCAAGTTCTCCTGACAACTGAATCAGCGGTTCGGACCCGACAGGGGGGTTGGACCCACTACCATCGGGTTAAGCGAGCTCCCGACCCCCGACCGTGGACTGCCCAACCAGGAGACGGACTCAAAACTTAAAAGGAACTGAACTAAGGCAGGGGAGGAGATGACCAACATAAAGGCTTGCGTCCAGGTTATTCTGTTATGTCACTGCTTAGATGCTCTACAGCACAGCTCTAACAACCATTTTTTTGTAGAATTGGCACAGACAGCTTTGAACAGCTCAACTTTTTGTGTGGGGCAACTCTTGACTGTGAATGGTGTCACTTCCACCTGTTTCTTTGGAATGCCCATCAGCTTGGAAGCACTGAAGAATGTTACTCAGATAGTGAATATTGATATCACTGGGGATGATCCCCCATGGGGGGGGATGTTCTATCATTTTGGGTCTTCTCCCACACCAAGACCCTGGACTAATCAAAGGCAAATGGCTCTAAATCTCTTGGGGATAACCAATGCAACTCAATGTGTATATTTCAACAATACCCAGAACCGGACCCACCCACTGCCCTCAAAAGGTCCTGCTTTCACTTGTGGAGGGGTCTATAATATCCCTTACGCCTCAACCCCTCTATACCTACCTAAAGGTTTCTTTTTGTTATGTGGACATGAAGCTTACACCTATGTTCCAGCCTATAGTTCAGGGGGCCCTTGTGCCATAGGGCGCCTGACCTCTCTATATGCCCTGCCTCCAATGCAAGCGCCCCATCAAAAGAAAAAAGAAAAAGGGAGCTGCCATCTGATTGTGAGAGTGATGTGACACTCTTGTCCGAAACAGAAGCCATGGCTCTGGCCCTCTCCTTAGTAGGGGTTCCTGCACTAAGCAGAAGAGCTTACCTGGACCTAAGGAAGGTGGCCTGCCTCCTGGCTAAAAGTGTCAACCTTACATCCTCTCTCATTGCAGCTCTCACTGAAGAAGTCACTGAGATCAGGAGGGCGGTCATTCAAAATCAGATAGCTATAGACTATCTCCTATTAAGGGCAGGACAAGGCTGTGAATCTTTTCAAGGTCTTTGTTGCTTTAACCTAACCAACAATGAGAATTATATTGAAGCAAAACTAGCCAAGTTGAAGACCTTAGCCTCTCGCATATCCGAGGATCCAGAGGGATGGAATTGGTCGTGGCTCACTAGTTGGTTACCTAACTTTGCTTGGTTAAAACAACTTTCTGTGCTAGCTATTGGCTTCATTGCCTTACTGGTCCTAGTATGTTGCTTAATGCAATGCCTCCCTGCTTGTGGGAATTACCTGTCCCAGTGTGCGAAGCCCTGGGTCCGGGACGAGGGAGCAATCCTGTTAGCCAGGTTTGAGGCCCAACAGAGGCGTGAAAAGAAAAAGGGGGGATTGTGAGAAGGCAGGGAGAAGTGAGGGCCTCAAACGAACCATGTTTGCTAGGGGAGAGCGCTGTGCACCATGGGGCAGCCTTGGGGGGGACGGCAGGAGGGAGGAGATACTGTAGGTAGAAGGCACGTTCGCACCAGAGTGAAGAGGGACGGCAGGGGGCGGCTGTTGGGTCAAGTGGGGATTGGAATGTGTATTGCGCTGATTGGATTCGGAAAGTGGAATGTCTGCGGTTTTGCGGTTAATTAGCGGCGCTCCGGGGCGGTAAAAAAAGGTGAGATTGTGAGCCAAGCCCTCGTAGGAGGGGGAGGACAGATAGGGGGTATAAAAAACCTGTCAGACCTTGTTTCGGGGTTCCTCCATTGCTGCGGGAGGGACCCACCTTTGCAAACATGCCCAATAAAAACTTCTGTCTACTGGACAATCGAACCTGTGTCCGTCGTTTTCTGACAGCACCAAGGAGCAGCCACAGTGGTGAAGGAATTGGAGAGTTTCATGGACGGATTATTCATCAGTTGAGCCAGAAGAACATGACACAGGCATGAGGAAAGGCACAGAAATACAGAGGAGCAGCTCAACCAAAGCCACCTGATGCCTTTCTTTGGGAGGCAACCTATGAATGTCATTGCTTATAGTACACAGTGTTAGTATCTGTCCAAAGGATGGCTTGGAGTCCTGTTAGCAGACAGGAATGTAGAGATGCTTGGATAGCCACAGCAAAGTCATCCCCTAGTATCATCAGATACTACATTCTGTTTGTAAAGGTCACCACGTGATTTAGACTATTTTAATTATCATTCCTACATACCCTTTTGGGGCATAGGTAACCTTGCTTAGTTCAGTGCTCTTTTGCATTCTCTTGGAAGCCCGGTCACCACTGTAGCTGTGCGTAACAATAAAAGATAATTTGTTGCATCTGCCTTTGGTTGTCAGCCCCATGAGGGAGACCAGACTAAGAAATCAGCTCCACAAGAAGACTAAAACTACTTTTGTTAAAACTGGCTGTAGGAACAGAACTTGCAAGCGTGATTGTGCTGGACCTCCTCCCTCTCTTATACTCGTGTGAATTAAGGGGGTGTCTGTCCGGGCTGCTTTCAGGTTCCTTCTGTGTGTTTTTCTCCTTGTCCCTTTGGAAATAGATCTCGCCTACCTCAGTCAAGGTCATCTTCTTTACTCTCTTCACAAGTGGGCATTTTCCCCATAGTGACAAATTCATATTTCAAAAAAAGTAGGACCTGAAATTGGACTTAGAAAAGCCCAGATAGCAATACCAGTGAAATAATTACATTTTGTCCAATAATTTATCCATTTGGATTGATACATCTTCCCCTTTTTTCTGATGGTAGAACTTCCGATTCAGAATAGATCCCCCCTGCCCCCCCCCTGTAAAACTTGTGCTTTGCAAAACACATAACTAATTACATTTGAAACCTGAGCCTAGGATTGAAGATGGCTCCCAGGAGCTGCCTCTCTTACAGCTTTGTTCTTTACCTTCCCATGTGGGCCTGAAAGCCCCCTTGCCTGCCAGGTTGCTTTGAATTAATTAATTATGGCAGCCCATAATTAATTGATATTTCCCCACCCCACCCCCGAGTAATCTGAGCCAGCCAAGGTGGCCAAAGACCTGGCTTGGAGGAACCTGAGGAGGACGAAATCACTGGAACATGAGAGGGGAAGAGTGGCAGGGCAGCAGCACAGACTGGTTTGCTCCTCTCTGGATCTGCTGCACAATACTAGGGTGAGCCTATAAATTGGGAAGGGCTGATCCTCCCAAGGCTTGAGCTTTCAACCAACCAACCCTTCAGATCTCTCCTGCTGCAAGGGAAAATGGCCACATTTGTCCCGGTAGGAAGCTATTTATTCTCTACCTCTTTCTTGATTGCTTTTATAATCCACCTTTCTCCATCAGTGGAACGTGGCCAAATATTTCCGCCATTTGTTCTCTAGGTCAGTTAATTTTACCATTTTACAGCCCTCCCCTTTTTATTTTAAAATGCGTCAAGAGAGCCCTCCTGGATTTGGGGACCTACTTGTGTACCCATCTTCTCTCGTGGCTAGGATCCAAGAACTTGGTCAACACATAAAGACAAACAATTGTCATTTAAAAAGTATACATGTATAAATACATACATAGCCCTCTGTTGTGTGGAAATGCAAAATTGCAGGTGGTAGGTCTAATGAACGTTCAATATTAAATTTTTCACAATTCTAATGTGGACAATGAAGGCAAGCAATTTAGCTCCAGTTGGAAGCTGTTTATTTAGCTCTATGCCAGGCAGCAAGGAAAGCTGGAGGGGGCTTGGGAGAGGCTGTCCGAAAAAGATGCTGGAGCCGGGCCCACAGCAAGGACTGTCTGTGAGCGAACTGCCTTTCATGGCATTCTCTAGCACAGCCTTCCCAATCCAGTTGCCCGGCAGATATTCTGGGACTGCAGCTCCTGGAATCCTCTGGCCAGCATGTTGTTGTCCTCCCAGGGGCTAACTTATATCAGAGAAAGGGTTAAAGGAGGACAGTGTTGCAGGCTCAGCCCCCAGCGATCCCTCGGTGCTGAGAATTAGGGAACGGGGCTGAATAAAAATGCAAAAACCTTCAGCTACACTCCTTGGATCTTGAGTAAATCCTTGGCTCTAACTAGGGATGGGAAAGAAATTAATCTGGTTCCCATCCAACTACAAATGTAGCTAATTTTGCATTTCAAACTCACACAAACTGAAGTTATTTGAAATTTGCAGTTCTCGAATTCTGCAAGGCACTTTCAGTACACTTTAAAAGTGTGTTTAGAAAAATGCATTGTGTAAAAGTGCAAAAATCCTTTTGTTTGGAGATGCATGCATCAAATGGACTTTTAAAACAAAACTAGATACATGCATAGAAATGAGAAATGGAAAAGCATCTATTTTGTTTACACAAATGTGAAGCAGAGACAAAAAGAAGCTGATGGATTCACCCAGCCCTAACATTAAACTCCTCTGACTTTCTTCCGTGGTACCCAGTATGCCTCCTGCTATAAGAACAAGCAAGCTGTGCAGCTGCTGGGCAGAAATAGCTACTTCTCCCTCTTTGCCAACCCTCCATGCCTGATCAGCCAGCGCCAACAGCTGGTGTGCCAAGCTCCAGAAATGACCCTATGGCAGATCAACCGGTTGATTCGTGTCTTAAGGCAGCTGAACCTGCGGGATGCCAAGAGCGACCAACAGCCTGGCCAACAAAGGTGAGGGCACCAAAAAAAGCCAACCGACCATTGCCACCTGAACAGGAGCACAGGCAGTCTCTGCCAGCCCAGCCTAATAGGGGAATATGAGCCAACAGAAGTGGAATTTATACAACCAAGGTGGTGGTGGGGAGACATGGCTTTTACTCCACTTTGGGTCAATTGTGAGTTCCCTGAACTGCAATTCTTTTGCCTGGTCTCTGTTCAGTAGTAGAGAAGTCACAAATGACCGTGTCTGGGATAAAATCATCAAGATCCGAATTCTCCCCTAGAGCAGGATCAGATGCAGACGGAACCACTCCACCTAACAGTCTTCAGGCTCTGGGACAGGGTGTCAACCCAAGAATCTCACCATGGCATCATTCAATGAATTTGCACATTGCATTAAGCATAGTTTAACCAAAGTGTGAATAAGCCCCCGTTGCTTAGATTAGCCCAAACACTCCAAGGCAAATGAAACCAATCGCAACAGCTTAATGCAGTATTTCTCAATCTTGGCAGCTTTAAAATGCGTGGACTTCAACTCCCAGAATCCCCCAGCCAGCATGGGGAATTAATTAATAATGAATAAAATGAACAAAAAGTACATACATTGCCAGTCTGTAAAACAAAGAGAAAGAGGAAAGAAGGAATAGATCCAACTGAAAGGGAATAGAGCTGATGGATGCATGCAGAGAAGTGAATTATAGATGAAAGGGTTAAAACGTAAGTTGGAAAAGATGGATTGGTGTCATCTAGATGGATGTGTAGGAAAACAGGAGCCAAGCAGTTGGTGATAGTTGCATTTACAGATGTTACAAACTAGGGAGGAGTTTGGGGGGAAATTCTGCCATCTTCTGAACGAATGGGATCCAGGGAAGAACAATGATCCTGCAAGGAGACCCAAATGGATATGTGGGAATGTGAGGGTGGAGAAAACATAATGGAGTCATTCAGAGAGCCAAGAGGGAATGAGAATGGTGGTTGTTTGGTGAGCATCTGCTTTAAAAAAAGGTCTGCTTGCTTGCAATGCACGGCTTAAGCCCAAGTCTATTCATGCAGAGATGGCAAAGGAATGGACCTAAATGTATTATTGTTTTGATGGTTTATTAGGAAAGAATGAGGGAATTAGTAAGGCCGATGGACCATTATTTCATAACAGCAAGAGCTGATCTTGGGGAAAGCTGTATATGGACCAAAAAGAAAGAAAGTGAGAGTAACAAGAATCAGAGTAGAATGACTGTAGGAATAAAAAGTACGTGTCCTGTACGAAATCGCATCAGAAATGAATTGCTCTCCCCAAGAAAATGAATGGAAAGGGGACATAAAAAGAGGATGTGAAGGTTGCCTGGGGTAGAGTGAAAAGGAGGGTGTCACAAAGTGCCACAGAAGTGTATGGAGCTATGCTAATGAGAAATGTGAAAAAGGATGTATGGTGGAATAATAAAGCAACAGCAGCTGTGGATGAGAAACATGCATACAAAGAGAATGATTGCTGCAAAATAGGAAGCCAAACGGGTGCAGAGTTGCAAAGAATGCAGCCCCAGAGAACAAGGACCGGTTAAAATTAAAATAGGCAGAGAAGATGCAGAGCAATTGGGACTGGAACCAAACAGAGCCTTGGAGGTGGCTGAAGAAGGCTACTAAAGAAGAAGCCTTTAGCAAAGGGAATGGAATTCAGAATTAAGGGATTCGGAGAGAAACTGAAGTGAGGAAAACAGGGAGGAGTATGTCAGAGACCCGTATGGGGTTGATAGTGCTATGTCAGAGTAGAGGTGAAATGAAATAAATGTCAGCATCCAAGGGAAAAAAACAATGAAAAGCAAGTAATAAATAATGAATGTTGTGAGAATGCTTGAAAACCAATAAGGGCAACCTGGAGAAATGTTAAAATACGGAAGTGTTTACTTATGAAGTGGCCACACAACTTGTTTAATATGTGTGTTAAGACTGCATCTGTGTCTAGTGATTGGCTAAATGTTGTAACTTTCCCCTATATCAGGGTTACCCAAAGTGGTCAATATTAACCCCCACAGGTCGATGGGACTATCCAAGGGGTCAATAAATGTCTGGGGGTCAATAGGTGGTCAATAAATGATGGAAGGTTGATTGGGATCAATTAATTTGGGGGGACCTCTGTAGAGCTCCATGCCAGCCCCTAGTCCTGAAGGTGAGGTGACTAGCAGTGAGACCTTAGGGTTGGATAGTCAACTGCCAGCAAGAGAGGCCCTGAATTGTCTCCATCATCATCATCATCATCATCATCACTATTACTATTATTACTATTGTTGTTGTTGGTGGTGGTGGTGGTTGCACAGTCAGCCAGAAATTTAGACTAGATTTGGCATTTTTATCCCCCTATCGAGTCCTTCCCAAGGGCCTGGGATAGGCAGATGTTGTTTGATGGTGTTAGAGGTACCGTCACAGGATGTCAGCTGTTCCAAGTAAAGCTGCCTTTGGCAATTGACTGATGGTGATTCTGTCAATGCCGATGGTCTTCAAGTGGCGCTCCAGATGTTTTGGGATTGCACCCAAAGGCACCTATTACTACTGCTGCTATCTTTGCTTTCTTTTGACTCAGCCGTTCTATTTCTATTTGCATGGAATGCTTAGTGACCAAGTGGTCAATGCTGAGCAGGGACTAAGACAAGGATATGCAATATCCAAAAATACATTAATCAAAGAAGGTATATGATGTTAAAAGCATGTTGGTTGGAAATGTGAATGTGTTTGGCTGAGGACCTGAATAATTAGCAGTGGATGTCAGCATGATGCAACAAGGTGCATAGATCTGAAAATTAGTACTGCAAAGATCAAAGTAATTGTTTTCAGCAGGGAAAATGGAGTGAACAATTGTAAGCGATACATAAACAGTGAAAAACTTGAGCAAATATGCTTACTAAAGATGGGAAGAGGGAGAAATTTTAAGAAATGCTTGTAAATTGTAATGAGTAATGTGTGATCTCTTACAAGGAACATGTTAAAAGAAGTGAAAATGGCTGTATAGAAGAATGTGTTTTCTATACCACTGTAACTGAGTCCATCCCCCTTGCTGCTGGTCTTTCTCTTCTTCTCTTTCCTTCCACCTTTCCCGGCATTAGACCCTTTTCCAGAGAGCTGCTGGGTCTTTGCATAATGTGTCCAGAATAGGATAATTTGAGCCTGGTCATTGGTGCCTCAAGTGAGAACTCTGGGTTGGTTTGTTTGACGATCCATTGCTTTGTTTTCTTGGCTGTCCATGGTATTCTCAGGTGTCTTCTCCAACACCAAATTTCAAAGCAGCATCAATACTCTTCCTCTCCTGCTTCTTCAAAGTCCAACTTCTGCTTCCATAGTGTCACAGGGAATACCACGGGCTGCACGATTCTGATCTTTGTAGGTATAGCACTTGAATATCTTTTCCAAGGCCTTCATGGCCAAGTGCTAGCCTGCAGTGTATTTCTTGACTGCTTGTTCCTTTACTGTCAATGGTTGATCCTAAAAGGCAGATGATTTCCACCACTTCAATATCTTCATTGTCAGATCTAAGGCTAGTTGTACTACCTGTTGTCATTACTCTGACCTTTATATTTAATTTTAGTCCCATTTTTTCACTGTACTCTTTGACTTTTACCAGATCTTTTCCATTTTCAGCTATCAGGGTAGTGTCATCAGCATAACGCAGGTTACTGATGTTTCTTCCTCCAGTTTTAAAACCATGCTCATCTTCTTCCAGTCCAGCTTCCCTTAACATATATTCTGCATACAGGTAGAATAAATAAGGGCAGAGTATGTAGCCTTGTCACACTCCTTTGCTGACCTGAAGCCAGCCTGTTTCACCATGTACTGTCCAGACTGTGGCTTCCTGACCTGTATATAAGTTTCTCATGAGGACAATGAGATGTTCTGGGATTCCCAGTTTTCTGAGCACTTTCCACAGCTTGATGTGATTGACATAATCAATGAAGCACATGTTGACTTATTTTTGGTATTCTTTGGCTTTCTCAATTATCTACTATGCATTAGCATTAATGTTTTGTATTCCCTCACCTTTTCTAAAGCCAGCTTTAACATCTGGCATCTCTTTTTCCATGCAGCACTCTAATCTGTGTTGGATGATCCTAGGCATTATTTTGCTAGTGTGTGAAGTTAAGGGTGTTGCATAATAGTTTGCACGCTCTGTTAAATCTCCTTTTTTTGGTATTGGAATATAGATTGACCTTCTAATATCTTCTAAGGTATCTTGGATGTTGACATCTCTACTGCACAGTATTTCAGTATACTCTTTCTATCTTCCTTTGATCTCCTTTGAATCAATTACAGTCTATTCACTGGCATCCTTTAGATACCAATTTGAGGTTGGAACCTCCTTCTGAGTTCAGAGATCTTTAGAGAGATTGTCCTTGTTTTCCCATGCCTATTTCCATCTTCAATGGATTTACAGATGTTGTAATACTGTTTCTTGTCTTGGAAATTTCCACGGTTTGTTGTGACAACTAATTTGCTTTCTTCTTTCTTCATTTTTGCAGACACTTTTCACATTCATCCTTAACGACTTAAGTTCATTCCACAGCTCCTCTGGTTCTCTGTCAATGAAATTCAGGGCTTCCAAGCGATTCCTGATGTTCTCCTTGAAAACTGTGGGTATATGTCCAAAAACATATTGTGGAAACTGGCTGGCTTTCTTCTCCTTTAGCTTAACTTGGAGCTTGCACATGAGCAATTTGTGATCTGTTCCAATCAGCACTTGGCCGTGTCTTTGTTGCTATAACCGAGCTCCTCCACCTTCTTTTAGCAATAATATAGTCAGTTTGATTTCTATATACTCTGTCTGGTGATGTCCATGTATGGTATAAGCTAGACTTAGCTATATTTCCTTTTCTCTTATCTCATATCTTTAAACCAGCCAAATTGGAGGACATCACCATCCCATCTGACGGCAGAAAAGGTCAGTTGCACGAAGCACAAAGCCCTTCCTTCTATAAGCTCAGAACTGCCCTGCTTTTAATTTCAGTGGATGATCCTCAATTTCCAAAATTGTCAGGGGAGGGAGGAACGACTTCCCATCCATATTTTCCACACTAGGCAGGGTTTTATATACAAAGGTCAGTAATTAAAACTCTACCCCCTGGCCATATCTGAACTCCCTTTCTAAAGAGAGGTAGCAGCAGTGCCAGATTTCCTCTTGGGATGGAGAAAGGTTTGCAACACGGTGTTGGCTCCTCCAGGTTCTTACCCATCGTCTTGGTACCCAAGCAGCCCTCTCCCGTTTGCCTTCTAGGAGTCGTTCAAGCAGTTCCTCCAGAGAATTCCAGCAATCCCAAACTTCGGGCCAGCAGTGCCTCTTCTGCTTCCAGCTGAAATGCAGTTCTGAACCACCCTGTGTTGGATGAGGCGCCAGGCAACCAAGAGGCCGACCAGGAAGACCCTAACGATGTCCCGCTTCTCCCTTTCTGGCTCCATCCACTTTCCTTCCAACGGTTTCAGGGAAGCCCATGCATGTCTGAAGAGCACTGATTTAATCACTGAATAAAAACAAACCAAAAAAGATGTGGCTTATGTTTTTTCTTGCTATAGAAAAGAAACCCCAGACGACTATCTCTGTGTTGAGGCAGAATACTACCCAAGAATTAAACTTGGCCAGAGGGACAAGCAAGAAGTTAACGAATTTGACATTAACAGGTGGTGATAAACCGAAGATCGGCAGAGCAGAGAGTTTCCTTCTCTCCAAAGCCGTTAGAAGATTCCTGCTCAGTCTAGGGCCCCACTCTGCTCCCCTTTGGATCCCTAGGCCTATAACGCCTCTGACTAAGCCGGTTCTAAGAATGCACCCTACAATTATATTCTCTGAAGGAGTAAGGAAGAGGAAGGAGGAGGAAGAGATCTCTCGGATAAGTGAGAAGACACAAGGAGACCGTGCAAGGCTCATGTCTGTTACCAGTGTCACCCGTGACCCTCCTCCCCCTTTCTCCAACATCCCCTCAACTGGCACAGCTGGGGGGCTGGAATCTGGGCTCTTTCCCTACTCTGCAAAGAGGCCCAGGGAGCTCTACCTGATAGGGTACCTGTTAGGGGTGCTGGCTTTCTAACGCCTGGGGTTTGCTTCTCAAATTGCACATTAGTTGGAGTGGCTGAGCAGAGGTGTTGGGGGGGGGGTCAAAATGGCAACCATAGTCACACGATCAAGGCCTCTCCTCTTTCTGATGTGTGGATGTCCCTAGTTTGTCTGGGAACAGCATTCAAAATGGGAACACCATAAAATAAAGCAGAAATAGAAGAAAGCTGCCAGGAGGACTTTTAAAGCATTTTCCAGCTCTCTGAAATTGTAGGAGGTCATAACCTGTGAGCAAATCTTCTACAGTAAAAGATGAATTTTGGATAAGTATGTATTTCATAAAAGAAGGTGATCTCGGTCTGAATTCAACATGGAATGCCCAAATCTTTCCCTCTTTAGCCTATTATCTGCCATAGTATTAATCATCTTAGTAAAATAAGCAGTAAAAATAATGTTCTTTGGATAAAACCTGTATGACTCCAGTTCTACTATTCTTTCCAAATGGATAGGTTTAAATAAAGTATTTATACCATACTGATCTATGATTAGCCAAAATAGTCCTTGTTCTAAATAATATTACACTTTAATTATGAATAACAATCCTTTTTACACCACAATATTTAAATGTGAAAAATGCAAAGTAGCAGTTTTGTGCTAGCTTTTGTGCGATATGATCTTTAAGTGGGCTGACGCTATATATTATGTTAAATTATCTGAGCTATACATGCAACTTGAAAACAGTAATATTTGTTTTGCATTCAGCTAAAGATGTGGGAATACTCTTGGCACTTCCACATAAAGCATTTCTACTCCATAATCCTTCACAAAACAGACTGAAGTCAAAATGTGATTGTTTCTATATCTGTGAGCCTTGAAAACACCAATTAGGACTCCTTTCGGTGACAAATAGGAGAGTGCAAATAACATAATTCAGTCAGTCAAGTGACTGCTGATCCTAGAGGACACATACGTACTAAGTCAGTGTTTCTCAACCTCGGCAACTTGCAGCTGTGTGGACTTCAACTCCCAGAATTCCCCAGCCAGCCATGCTGGCTGGGGAATTCTGGGAGTTGAAGTCCACACAGCTGCAAGTTGCCAAGGTTGAGAAACACTGTACTAAATCATCCTGTTGCCCTCCCAAACAAAAGATAAATAAAAGAAAGTGATAGCTCTCATCACTGGCATGCTTTCAGTATGTGTGATTTGGATTTGCTTGGTTATTTGCAGAATAAATAAATAATTCTGAGTGATTATCACTGTTGCTCAGTCGTGTTTAAAAGCCTCTTGAAGTTGTAAAGGCAAAATAATAGCATGGCAGCATACTTGCAACCAAACATTTTTCCTTCAGGGTTGGAGTGAAATATACCAAGTTTAAGGATGAAGTTTGCATGTGTTCACAACTGATTTCTTGGTGGGGTTCTTAAAATGTATGGTCGAGACACAGGGACTGTGAAGGCTTGACTAGAACTTTTTAGAAAATGGCAGGGTTCGGAGAATATTGATTGATTGGTTGGTTATGTGCCACGAAGTCGTTTTTGACTCCTAGTGATCTCATAAATAGATTTTCTCCATGACGATCGATTCCTAACTTGTTCTTTCATGTATCCCAATGGTGGACTCATCAGCACTGTAACTGGGTCTGTCCATCTTGCTGCTGGTTGTCCTCTTCCACCTTTCCTAGCTTTATAGACTTCTCCAGAGAGTTAAGTCTTCGCATAATGTGTCCGAAGCAGGATAATTTGAACCTGGTTATTTGTGCGTCAAGTGAGAACTCTGGGTTGATTTGTTTGATGATCCATTGGTTTGCTTATTGGCTGTCCATGGTATTCTCAGGCGTCTTCTCCAACACCGAAGTTCAAAGGCATGGATACTTCTTGTACCCTGTTTCTTCAAAGTCCAACCTTCACTTCCGTAGAGTACCATGGCTTGCACATTCTGATCTTTGTTGTTACAGAAACATTACAGCAGTTGAATATCTTTCCCAAGGCCTTCATGGCTGCCCTACCAAGTGCTAGTCTGTGGCATATTTCTTGACTGCTTGTTCCTTTACTGCTGATGGTTGATCCTAAAAGTCAGAAGCTCTCCACCACTTCAATATCTAAATTGCCAACTCTAAGGCTGGTTGTTCCATCTCATGTCATTAGTCTTCTTTATATTTAAGTATAGTCCCATTTTTTCACTGTGCTCTTTGATTTTTGATACCAGGGCTCGCAGATCTTTTCCATTTTTGGATATCAGGGTAGTGTCATCAGCATAGTGCAGGTTATTGATGTTTCTTCCTCCAGTTTTAAAACCACACACAGCCTTTTCCAATGCAGCTTCCCTTAATATACATTCAACATATAGGTTGATTAAATAAGGGAAGAGGATATACCTTTGTCTCACTCGTTTGCCAACTTGGGGCCACTCTGTTTCACCATGTTCTATCTGGACCGTGGCTTCCTGACTTCTACATAAATTTCTCACGAGGACAATGAGATGTTCCGGGATTCCCATTTTTCCAAACACATTCCACAGCTTGATGTGACTGGCACAACTGAAGGCCTTTCTATAATCAGTGAAACATTTGCGGACTCCTTTTGGGTGTTCTTTGGCTTTCTCAATTGTCCCGCATGCATCAGCAATAATGGTCCATGTTCCTTGGCTTGAATGACCCTGCTGGGAATATACACTCCCAGCATTCTTCATTCATCCCTCCCTGAACAGCATCCCACCACGAAGAGGGAGCACAGCATGACTTGGAGGGCCACCAGCATGTATGCTCATGTAATATTACACAGCTTCACCATTAGCTTTGAAGTCATTTAAGAAGGGGGTAAAGAAGGGAAGAAAGATTTCTAAGTTATCCTCCAACAGGAATCTCAGGGGCAAAAACTTGTTCAAATATAGAGAGCTGAACTTTGCACACTTCATTTCAGGGCTTTTGTATATTGCATTACTCCAAAAGGAAGACAGCCCTGCATTTAAGATGATTTTTCCCTGCCTCTCCCAAAAAAGGAAGAATTGACAGGAAAAAGAAATTGCAATCCCAATAAAAATCCTGGGAAATGCCCAGTCATTTATCTTGTCAACTTAGATTGTGAATTGCAGGTGAAGCCCATCCCAGAAACACCTCCTTTCCCTAAGAAAGGTAGGGATGTGAAAATCTCACCCATATTTTTTAATTCCTAGGGAATAAACCTCCCTTACCTAAAATTTTTGAACTTTGCATTGTGAAGCCATATTTGGACCAATCATTCTTCAAACAGAGCCAGCCAAAATGAGGCATCTCATTTGCAAACCAGGTCATTACCACCCTCGAGAGTTGGTTTGGAAAAGCAAGGGTGTCTGGCAGCACCTCTTCCAACTAACACATTTTATTAAAAGGCATCACCTTTCGAGATTTTTTGCCACCATAAACTCCTCCTTCTATAGCGTTTACAACTTGGCAAAGGGACTGAGCCTTGCATAATCTCCTTTGTGCATTGTGATCAAATCTAAGTCAAAAGCACATTTGCCAAGTTCAGGTGGTGTTGGTTATCCTCTCAGATAAGATTCCTCTGCTGGGGCGGGAAGCTACTTCGGCTGAGATAAGCATCCATACAGTCCCGTCCACATTTTTCTTGAGGACGAGGCTACGTAAGATCACTTAGCAGAGCATTTCTGGGGTGTTGAGAACTATTCATTCCCTCAGGACACTCCCTATTTTCCATGGTTATGTGCAGTGTTTCTGGCTTCTGTCCTGAAAAGGACAGGGTTAAGCAGGCTGAATGGGGTGGCCCCACCTGTTTTGTATGTCTCCATCCCTGGCTTGAGTCCTACTCATTGCCACAATGTGTCCCACTAATGGAATATTAATTCTATATAATCTGGAGCAGGGAGGAGACCACTCTGGGGACAGGTATGGACACTGGTTCTTCAGGCCAGGCTGGGAAGTGGACCAAAAAAAAAAAAGCAATTCATTACAGTTGAGTGCACAATTCATTCTGATTAACTGTCATGGAGTACCCAGCACTTTAGATGAAGATAAAATGAGGTAGGTTCAGCGTGCTCAGGAAGGTGCCAATAGTCATAAGCTTGCTGTATGACTCAGGCCATCACAAAATTAGTTGTTTGGACCTGGCATGCTGTGGGAATGCAGCCGTTCAGTCCCTTTGTGCTGCTTGGGGCAGAAGTAAAAAGGACGCAAGTCTGCTGGGTGGCCTTTGAGGAGCCCCCCCCCCCACCTTGCTTGGTTGTGGCAGCCTCCAGAGGCCCTCTGCTTCAAAGCCCAGCAGAAAATTTAAAGCAAGGGCTGTGGCGAGGTGGGGGGAGCATCCTGAAGGGCTCCAGCAGCTGCCCAAGGGTGCTGGGTGCAGATGCCAGTGTTGGAGGAGGAGGAGGAGGAGGAGGAGGAGGAGGAGGAGGAGGAGGCAGCTCCCCCCTCAATGCCCACTAATCACAGAATGCCTGGATTCGCACAATACACTGGATGGAGTGAAAATGGGGTTGGGTCCTTTACAGTTCAATACACCATGGGAACCCCACTGTTGATAGCAAGTTCAGTGAACCAGGCCATCATGTGTGTGTGTGTGTGTGTGCATAAAGGATTTTTATTATAATAGTAAAAACCAATACAAACTAAACTTAAAAGAAGAGAAGAAAATAGAAAGAATAAAAAGTACAAGAAAAAAAAAAAGAAAGAATATAATAAAGAAAAAGAAAAGCAATATATAAAGAAGTGAATTCCAACTTTCATCACAACAAGTATAAGCAAATATAGTAACTCTTCACCCCCTCTAAAGTTAGAAACAGATATCTCTTCATCCCATATCTCATCTCTCATCTATATGCAAATCCATAAACCATCAATTTTTCAATCCTGGTATCAGCAAAAAGTCCATTAAAGGGTTATCACAACTTTGGAAAAAAAGTGACTTATTTTAACCTTGATCAAATAAACCAACTTTAAATTCCTTCCTTTTACTTCTCACAGTCTTATTCTTTAATTCATTCAAATATTGTTGTAAGATTTGATTTCCCTTCAATTCTTCTTTACCCCATCGCACAGACTTCCTCAAGGGTTTAATGAGCCTCTTTTGTAGTTCCAATAAGAAAACATTTTCCAGGTCATTCTCTTGTCATTTGTATTTCCCCTTTAATTTTTAAAACTTCACCCAGTTTCCTATGTATGTCCAGTAAAGTATGTTTTTCCCATATCATCCTCTTGGCCTGTCATTTATAGTTCCACTTTCAGTACTTTCTCTATCCTGTCAAACAAAATTTTCTCATTTGTCATTCCCTCATTAACATCTTTTGGACATAGTCTATCCATAGAGTCAGACATCATTGCTGACACTGTTGATATTGCAGCTACTAATTTCTGGCTCCATTCTACAAAGATCTCTAATATTTCCAATGATACAACATTTTATGTCATTTTGTAAGTCTCAATACTAATTGACACCAAAAGCAGGCTTGTATGTTTTTCCCCTTCTACTTAGAATCTTTAGTCCCCTTTAGTGTCCAGTTTCTAAAATCATAAAGTCACTTATCTTTGTTATGATTTATAATATCCAAGACAGCCAAAATAATTCTGGTTCCCATGAGAAACTATTTATTTTTTATAGTTAATTCCAAAATCTTATAGTAAAAGTCAATATTCCAAATTTATCTGGAACCTTAATCTGTTTATAACTTTCTTTGTTCAAACTCTTATCTAGCTTTCTGTTATTTGAAATTCTTTAAGTTCTTAAACTAATAATTAATTTTTCTTTTGTTCAGAGTTGAAGATAAACTCACCCAATGACTTTTCAAACTTGTAGTTCCAAAGGTCTCTAATAGCTTTAAGAGGATTTCCAAAAGTGATTAGAAAATGAGGGCTTGCAAGATGGCTAATCCCTTCATCTCCCAGTGCTCAAACCCACAGAAAACCACTGTCCTGCAGTCTCCTCATGAGGAGCAGCCATCCAGATCATGTGTGGGCCATGTCCCGTCCTCTCGTCTGAAGAAGTTCCAAAGAACTGGTCAGTCCACCAGTTTTTTTATCTTTGCAGTGGTCATTCGCTCCATTTTTGTAGAGATGTCTTCAGTTTGCTATGCCTCCCCTGAAGATTTCTTCACACGAAGTATGCTGTGTGAGCATAGAAGCTGTGTTTTGTTAAACTGGGTTTATGGTTAGCCTGTTCTGGGACCCTGGCCTGCATGAACTTAGCCATCTTCTCCTTCTCTCATATTAAAAACATCAATGTGGCGGCAACTTTGGAGGAAGCTGCATTTAAAGCATATAAATGGTGGGGCCTCAGTTTGTAGTCCTGTAAACTGGGCCTCTCTATTCTGAAGCTGCCCCCCAACCAGGGGCATCCTTGGGGAAGTCCACATCATGGAAGGTGGCTGCAACCACACAAAACCTGCCCCTTTTTTGATGTGTCATGTATGACACCCCTCTCCCCTTGCAGATATCCCTGCCCCCAACGGAGTGCATCCCCAGAGGCCCTCTTGTAGGTAGGCTCACCTGCAGAGCAGGACTTAAATCTCACCTGCTTGAAGCTCTCCTAAAGAAATTGCTTGGTATTGCCTGATTTTTCCTTCCAGGTTAAATGCCTTCCGTTTTTTGTTCTTATTCGTTTTGTTCTTGTTTTCACTCTGTTTAATGAATTCATTTTGGTTATCATAACTATAATACTGCTGATTTGCCAGATTTTTCTCTCCCAAGAGCGAGATGGGTCCTTTGCATGGCTGCATGCTGGCGTTTCACAGCGTCTTTTCATGGTTATATGAAAACAGAATCCTGTTTCCTGTTTTCTTAGAGGAAGGTAGATGTTGAATTTTAATGTGCTAAGCTGGAAGCCATTTGAAGGAAAGGTGGCATGCAGGGGTGTTCATGGAGAGGGGGAGTCAAAAAAGTCAAGGTGGTGGCTGCAATCATGGCCTTTGTCTTTCGTTTTTTATATTGTGAGCCAGCCAGAGTTGTGTCTCCTAAGATGGGCCACCACATAAGTCTTTTCAATAAACAAACAAACCCAGGTCTGCCCCCTTTAAGAGGACAGCGTTTGGACTGTGCAATTGAGGTCACTATCTTGATCGTTTTAACTCCTAGTTCTCCTTGTATGCAAGAAGAAGGCAGGACCCCCATTCTGGGACATTTGCAACCTTTCCCCTCTCCCAAGTGAAATTCTTTCAGCAGACAAGGAGACCAGCATGAAGCTGGCTGTTCCCTCCAAGATACTGGGGACAAAGCTTAACAGATTTTATAAGGCCTTGAGGCTCTCCTTGGATGGGGTGGAGGTAATAAGAATAGGGCTGGGGAAGAGGTGAGGCAAGGCAAGGAGGGGAAAGGATATGGGGCTGGTGAATAGGATTGTGTCCCAGTTGAGTGCATGTGGGGGAGACCATTGCAGCTTCTTTATTAGAATTTTTAAAAGAAAAATAAAAACTAACAAGAACTAATCACTTGAGTGAAGAAGAAAAAGGAAAGAAATAAAAAACAAGCTAAAATTGCAAGAAAAAAAAATATATAAAGAAATGACTTCCAATTTTCTTTTACAACAGTTATAAGTATAAATATAAATTAACCTCTTAGTCTATGGATACAGCATTGCTTACATTTTTTCTATAATCTGTTTTTTTCTAATCATCAAAACCATGCATCATAATTTCATTTTTCTCTGTTTCATGCAAAAAGTCAATACAATACAAAATACAAATACAATACAAAATACTTTAATGACCAAGTATAAAATATATACAAGGAATTTGTCTTCGGTGACGAACAGCAAGATCAACGGTGTGTTTGGATAGCAACAGAAAATTAATAAACAGTAACAATAACACTACACAGTAAAATAACTTTTTCAAAGGGAGAAGCCACTGTCCAGCACATATCAAGTCATGTAGTATTTAACAGAGCAATGACACAAGGGAAAAAACTATTCCGATGTCTAGATGTTTTAACATATGGTGCTCTGTAGCGCCGTCCTGAAGGAAGAAGTTGGAACAAATTATATCCAGGATGGGAAGAGTCTGCAGATATCCTCTCTGCCCTCCTTTTGAGCCTCACAGTATACAGTTCTTCTATAGAAGGCAGGCGGGTTGCAATGATCCTTTCTGCAGACTGAACTATCCGTTGGAGTCTGAGTCTGTCGTGTTTGGTTGCAGAATCAAACCAGACAGTTACAGAGGAACAGAGAACAGACGCAATGATTCCCCTGTAAAACTGCACCAAGAGCTCCTGGGATAATTTAAACTTCCTAAGTTGCCCCAGGAAGAACATCCTTTGCTGTGCCTTTTTAATAATGGCTGTAATGTTAAGCGTCCATTTCAGGTCTTGGGAAAGTATAGAACCCAGGAACTTGAAGGACTCTACCACTGATACTGGGCTGTTGAGTATGTTAAGGGGAGGAGTATTAGAAGGATTCTTCCTAAAGTCCACAATCATCTCCATGGTTTTAAGTGTATTCAATTCCAAGTTATTACAACCACACCACAAGACCAGTTGTTGAACCTCCCGTCTATATGCTAACTCATTTCCATTTCAAATTAGACCAATGACAGTTGTATCATCCGCATATTTTAAGGTTTTAACAGAAGAGTCTTCTGAAATGCAATAATTGGTATAAAGGGAGAAAAGCAGCGGGGAAAGCACACATCCCTGAGGGGCACCTGTACTGATTAATCGGGTACCGGATGTAATTTTGCCTAACCTCACATGTTGTTTCCTACTTGTTAGAAAACTGATTATCCACCTACAGGTATGGTCAGGCACAGTAAGCTGGATCAGTTTGTTGTAAAGAATTTCTGGTATAATAGTATTAAATGCTGAGCTGAAGTCCACAAAAAGAACTCGTGCGTAAGACCCCGGAAATTCAAGGTGTTGCAGAATATAGTGCGAGGCCATATTAACAGCATCATCCACTGAGCTGTTTCCACGATAAGCAAACTGCAGTGGGTCTAACAGGGGATCCGTGACGGCTTTCAAGTGAGCCAACACTGACCTCTCAAAGGTCTTCATGACCACAGATGTCAGTGCAACAGGTCTGTAGTCATTCAGCTCACTAATGGGGGATTTCTTAGGAACTGGGATGATTGTAGAGCTCTTAAAACAAGAAGGGACATAACCCGTCTCCAGCGATTTATTAAAAATATGCGTGAAAACGGGGGCCAGTTGTTCCGCACAAGCTTTCAGACACGAGGTGGTCACACCGTCTGGACCTGGAGCTTTTCCAATCTTTTGCTTTTGAAACAGACCTCGCACTTCTTTTTCTAGGATCACCAGAGGTAAGGGACCCGGGGGATTGGGGACAGGTGTAGAAAGTTTAATGCTGATGATATATCTGAGATACAATTGGCAGCAGCAGATAACAGTTGTTCATTCTCAAACCTGCAATAAAACCTGTTGAGATCGTCTGCCAATTGATGACTCTCTTCAATCAGGAAAGGTGGGTTGTTATAGCCGATGATGTTCTTCAGGCTTTTCCACACAGTCGCAGGATCATTTGCTGAAAACTGACTTTTCAGCTTTACTGAGTAGTTTCTCTTTGCCACCTTAATCTCTCTCGTGAGTACATTTCTAGTCTGATTATACATAATCCTGTCCCCATTCCTATGGGCCTCCTCCTTGTCACGACGCAGCTGTTTAAGCTTTGCTGTGAACCACGGCTTGTTGTTATTATATATACGTATGTTTTTGGTGGGCACACATATGCCCTCACAAAAGCTAATGTATGATGTCACAGCATCAGTGTACTCATCCAGATCTGCAGAGGCAGCTTCAAAAACATTCCAGTCTGTGCACTCTAAGCAGGCCTGTAGATTTAACTTAGCATCATCAGATCATATCTTCACTGCTTTGATCACAGGCTTTGCAGTTTTAAGTCTCTGCCTGTAGGTGGAATGAGATGAATCATGCAATGATCAGATCATGATATTAGAACGGTAGGCTCCTTTTAATGTGGTGTGGCAATGATCTAATATATTCTTGCCCCTGGTAGGACAACTAACATGTATATATCTGGGCAACTCATAAGTAAGATTAGTGCTGTTAAAGTCTCCTAAAACAATAAGAGTCTGGGTATTTCTGTTCTATATCAACTATCTGGTCTGTTAAAGTCTGTATTGCGCTATTTGGAGAAGCAGGAGGTATATAAACTCCAACCAAGATGAATGAAGAAAATTCCCGTGGAGCATAATATGGTTTGCAGTTAATAACTAAAGTCTCTAAATGCATACTGCAAGATTTATGTAGGATTTTAACGTCTTTACACCAACGGGTATTAACATAGAAGCAGATTCCACCTCCCTTTTGTTTGCCCGATGACTCTGTAACTCGATCTCCCCTGTAGAGATGAAAGCCTGAAAGTTGTAAGGATCTATCCTCCATTAAATGATTAAGCCACGTTTCAGTGAAACAAAGGGCTGCAGCATTTGAGAAGTCAGAATTATTCCGAGTTAAAATGAATAGTTCGTCCATTTTGTTGACTAGTGAACGTATGTTTGTTAAATATATTGAAGGAAGAGGAGTTCTGGTTCGTTGCTTTCTAAGTCTTACCAAGATTCCAGCTCGCTTTCCCCTTCGTCGGCATCCCATATGTCTTTGCTTAGCTCCCAAGCTGCTGCTGACGAAACCGCCGATGAAGCCGAGGGAAGCCCCACAGTCAGAAAGTCCACAATAGCACTCCCACAGCCACGAAAAACAGGAGGAATTGTATAAGCAGAAAGCTGTCTAATATTTAAAAGTTCATTCCTAGAATATGTAATCTGTAATTGATAGCAAAATTTGAGAGTTTCTGACTCTCCCCAATTAGGATTCAGTCCGGCAGAAGATCAAACACGAAGGTACCAGCTGAGATTTTAAAGTTTTATTGAAAGTAAGCCAATTGAGTCAGCTGGGGTCTCCCCTTAAGGCAGAGGAGACCCCTCCCACGCCCAAAAAAGACAATTTTATACATGTTTCTTACAAAGAGATACAGCAGTTAACAAATGATTGGTTGAAATCGGCATAAGTTTTGGATCCTCCTTATTATTGGGGGAAATTTAGACCCTTATGGAGACAGGATGTCTGAATGAGAGAAATGTGTGAACATTCATGGATGTCTGTGTCTGGGTTATCCCTTTGGTTTTCAAATGTAAAGAAGTAAATATGATGAAAACTAAGAGCTCTTTTTCATAAGGTTTCAGTCCCCCCTTTTTAAATTCTTAATATTTCAAACCAAGAATTTAAACCTTGTAAGGAAAGGTTTTCTGTACCAAGACAAGGTACTTGTTTTTCTGCAGAGAACGTGGTCGTGTACAGGTGCTACAGGTAGAAATAAAGATGGGGAAGCAGTAAAGATATGTGCAGATTCATAAATCACAAACAATTACAACTACTAAGCCAATAAAAAGATAGTGCAACCATGAAAAATTAGGCAGCCAGGAGGTTAACCAAGACCAGTCCCACCTAGAATTATTCCAATCTTCAACATATTCTTCTCTATCTTTTTGTATTTCTGCCACAATGTGAGCAAACTGTTTATGGTCAACCAGGAGTCCTTTTGTCTGGTCATGGAACATGCAACATGACTGATTAATATACATGCAAACACCACCCTGACTGTTCAAGATCATATCTAGGGCCATCCTATTCTGGAGGACCACATCCTTAAGGGAGAGGACTTCATCTTGTAAGTGTTCCTCCAGATTCAATGTAATATTCTCCATCTGCTGTAAATATACCCTCACCCTCTGGATCCAGTTGTAGGAACTGAAATATTGTGCAAACCATTCTGTTTAAGTGTGCTGAGGGCAGGGGAGAAAAGAAAAAGTAAGGGGGTGTGTGAAATTGGGGTTGCATGGGTCAGAGGAATTCACAATTGCCCCAATATCTCTGAATGCAAAAGAGCCCAAAATGTGGACAGGAGAGCCTGAACAGTTCCTTGTGCTGAAATCCAATCCCCAACCCCCCAAGGTTGGGGATGAGAAATATTTGACATAGTTCTGACAAGCAATTCAATTCAATTCAGGAGAGGCTTAGAATTGGTCCTTAACTTGCACAGTTCAGCTCAAACTGATAGAAAGATCCCATGCCTTCAGGATGGAGAGAGAAAATGGCTTAGGCGGTTGAATACAGGGCAATCCACCCCTGCAAGCTCTCTCTTACAATCTGCACGCTCAGTCTTCTGCAGGACCCCCCGAGTTTCACTTGAGGGGTTTTGCTTGCCCATTGTATATAATGTAGGCACATGGCATATCAACAATAAAAGTAGAGTTTTAGATGATTATTAGAGAGTGCTGATTGCATGCCCACTCTCTCACAAAGTCAAAATAGTCACAGATTTTTCTTTAGAGTCATCCAGTGGCTTTGTGTAGACAGGGAATCTTCCTTGCCAGTGATGAGGCATAGATGTGTAGACCCAATGGTTATACTGCTGTTCACCGATGCCAATCTAGTAGTTGAAATGTCAGTATATGCAGTGGTCAGCGAGAGGAAGAGGCAAGCATTTTCAGTCAGCGCAGGCATCCATGATTTAAACAGATTCACGCCCCAACTCAAGAGCTTGGAAAACTCCTCCTGAGGTGACTGCCATACTCGTGAGTTCCTACTGAAGTCTACTGAACAAAAAAACAATCATTAGCCACCCTTGTAGGGGAGTCTTCTTCTATTTGGAGATGTGAAGCATTTTTTTCCTTTTTTTTTTCTGCAGGACAGAATACTTTGCCTGCTTTCAATTACTCAGTGCCTCCCTTCACCCACACTTGCTCTTGTGGCCCCAAATTCTTTCCCCCTTTTCTTAATCTGTACAGGGGTTTCCCTTTTGTCACAGAGGGAAGGTTATTTTGTGTAGGATCAGTTGCACCACTCTCTCTCCTGCTGTGAGGCTCATTTCAGGTCTCTCTGGGTCTAGGTGGAGAAGCATTCCTTGGCAGCCAGGGTCTATTGCATCCTCCCCCGTACATCTATGCCCAGTAGTGCCAAGTCAGTTATTTTTTATTTACATTGATGTCACTGGGCACTCTTGAGTCTGCTCCTGCAGCTTCCTCAGTTGCAACCGCCAGCAGGAAAGCATCAGATTCTAACTTCCACACATGGAGCGTGCAAACCTTCTCTCCTGGGGTGAGGTTTTGATATTGGGCATAGACTAGGTGGAGGTCAACAAATCATTGATCGAGCTTCAGGATGGCTTTATCCAATAGTGGTCTCCACCCCTTCAACGATTTGTGGCCAGACAGGACGTGGAATTGCTGCTTTGGGAGGCCTTACCTGTGAAAACCCAGTGCCAATATCCCAAGAGATCTCCAAAAGACTGGCTTTGCCTCACAGTGCAGAGAGTGGCTGAGTCCCAGATCCAGTTGATCACCTCTAGAGGGATCCTTGAGCCTTGTTAGGATTAATTACCTGATCATGCAGTGTAGGATGAAGCTGCTAGGCTGATTCTTACTACCATAGGGAAGACAAATCATGAGAGGTTAGCTTAATTGTAGAAATGCATACCCAGATAGCAGGCCTTCATACTGTGAAAGGGTATGGGTGAATGCAAGCAACCCTGAGACAAAACTTGGACTGTTTATCACATTTCTACTTAGATGAAGACATCATTATATACTTCAACTGCTAAGGACTTTAATACCTTCTCATTCTTAATAATTTCCTAGAATTAGAACTTGGAAAGCTGGAATTTACATTGACATAGGAATTTATAGAGTGCCTCGATTGCTTCCAGAGCCAGAAGTTGGTTTTTTTTCAGATAGACCATACCAGTCCATGGAAGCTCTATCAAATATTGTCATAAACATTGTTTCCTTTTTGTTCATAAAATCCATATTGAGGGACAAAGATGAAACCTAGTAAAGTCTTCCTCATAACCCGTTTAGTTTAAAAGTAAAACACACGAAGACCCCCTTTAGGGCCAATGCTGGATTCTTGTTGCAAAGCAGAGAATGAGATTGCTGATAAAGGTTGAAATGCAAAGCACTCTTGGGTGCAGCACAGCAATTAGGCAATAGGGCAAAAAATGTACCTCCCTCCCCCTTCTCTGACTACAAAATACTGGAGCATGTTGCAAAGATGTTAGCCATTACAGTAGCATTTGAGCCTTCAGACTTTTACTCCTACCTTCACTTCTGGCCAAATGTTTTCCTGCACCAGGAAAAAAGGAAAACAGAAGAGCATGCACTCCTTCACTTTTTATTTTTTACCTTTCCTTTTTGACCCTGAATTCCCGGTCCCAACGGCCCCTCCCTCCCTCCCTGTGCCACCTCCCAGCAGTCGCTGGCCTCAGAGAATTTAAAGGTGGTGGGATCAACCCTCGCCTCCCACCAGCCGACGCTGGCCGTTTAAGGGATCGTTTGGGGGGGGGTCCAGGACACCGGAATCCACAGGCCTTCCTAGGAGATTTCTTGGACCTTTCCTTCGGTTCGGGATGTGGCCAAGCATCCTCTCCTTTTTGGAAGAACCTACCTTACCAGTTTTCCGTGCCTCTTCCAATGCCAAGAATTCAGGAGGAGGTTCTTAGAAAGAAACAGCTTTTATTCGGCCAAGTAAAAGGAGGCTGGGCGGCCAGCAACCCAAAGCATAGGCAGCAAATATGCTAGGGTTTTGCCACGCCCACGGAAATGCAGACTTAGTTTTTATAGTCTTTGTTACAAAGATAAATTAATTTTTCTTTCGTCATCCTGGACCGGGAATCTCCCAGAGTTCGGCAATTTTTTAAGATTCCAGTGTCCTGGACCCCCCCTGAACGATCCCTTAAACGGCCAGCGTCGGCTGGTGGGAGGCGAAGGTTACACACTGAAGAGGCATCACTCAGTGAGGGTGTGGCTTACTGGCACATCTGCCCATGCCAGAAGTCTTCCGTACACCTAGCGCTAGGTTTTTCTCTGCCGGTCCGGCTTGCTTTCACTCACACACACACATTGTCACTCACAGCGAGGCGGGACATGCTACTGTGAACGGAGCACACCGGCTTTCAACTCTGGCAGTCGTTGGTCTCAGACCTCGTGCCAAAATTGGGGCGTCTATACCCCGTTCACTGAGCAGTCCTGGTCGTCCCCGGGAGGCAAAATTACGGACACACACCCTGTTCCTTTCAACCGGACCACCCGGAGTACCCAATTGTACTCACCTTTCTGGTGCAGCTCAAGGGTAATTCCCAGTCAGGAATCATCAGATCTTCCCTTTGTGGGTCCCTTAGGGGTCACTGGGCCCAAAGGGCCTCCCCCCTTTCAGGACCACCGGACACTTAACAAGATCCCGGACGAGCCCCCATTTCTGTTAGCAAAATTTGAGAGTTTCTAACTCTCCCCAATTAGGATTCAGTCCGGCAGAAGATCAAACACGAAAGTACCAGCTGAGATTTTAAAGTTTTATTGAAAGTAAGCCAATTGAGTCAGCTGGGGTCTCCCCTTAAGGCAGAGGAGACCCCTCCCACGCCCAAAGAAGACAATTTTATACATGTTCCTTACAAAGAGATACAGCAATTAACAAATGATTGGTTGAAATTGGCATAAGTTTTGGATCCTCATTATTATTGGGGGAAATTTATCTTCCTGATGACCTATTGGATGCTAGTCAGAGTTCAGGGCACACACACCCCCCCCCCCCCCCCGTCTTCATGGCCTCGACCCTTATGGAGACAGGATGTCTGAATGAGAGAAATGTGTGAAGCTTCATGAATGTCCGTGTTTGTGTTATCCCTTTGGTTTTCAAATGTAAAGAAGTAAATATGATGAAAACTAAGAGCCCTTTTTCATAAGGTTTCACAATGAACTGCAGAATACAGAGAAAAACACCAAACCCACCAAAGAGCGTTTCACCGAGGCTGCCGTTTGCGGTGCCATCTTGAGGACAATAAGGGGTTTCTAGTCAGCGTTAAACTTAGACAATGTCTTATCTCTCATTAAAGCTGTCAATTTGGCCATCACAGCAAGTTCCATCATCTTCACCATCCATTCCTCCACTGTGGGTAAAGCTGAATCTTTCCACTTTGTGCATATAATAATCTCACTGCAGTTGTCATATACAAAAAAAAAAAAAATCCATTTTTTTCAGCTGTTTATCCATCAGTCCAAAAAGAAAAGCGTCTGGTTTCAGTCGTATATTAATCTTTAAAATCTTCTATAATATTATACGTAACTGGGTCCAAAATTTTCTAGCTTTTTTACCTGTCCACCAGGCATGATGAAATGTCTCTTCCTCTTTATTACATTTCCAACATAAATTTGAAGTACCTTTATACATTCCAGATAATTTTTCTGGTGACATGTACCAACGATACATCATCTTATAAAAATTCTCTTTAAGACTATAACATAATGCAAATGTCAGTCCTTTCAATCACATTTTCTCCCACTGTTCCATTTGTGTAATATAACCAAAGTTTTTAGCCCATCTTATCATACATTCTTTCACTTGTTCTTCTTCTGTTTCAAATTCCAATAAAAGTTTACACATTTTAGCAATAACACGTCCGTCGTTTGTACACAGTTCTGTTTCAAGACCGTTGCAGCTTCTAAAGGAGACGGCTGTTGTTGGGCTGGTATGCTGTTGTCACAGCACCTCCGAGTGTCCTTATTTATTAGATGTACCCTGTATCTTGCCTTTAATCCAGGACCTGAAGGAAGAACAGGGACTGTTCCCTCCTCCCTTTTCCCCTAACAACAATGTCCCTGTGAAGTAGCTCCTAGTCCCGCGCCATCCCCGCTGGACCACCCTGGTCCTCAGGGTCAGCGGAGGGAGGCCAGCAGGCGGGTCACTAGCGGAGACTGCCTGGCCCTGGCCCTTCGCAGGCGGTCCGGATTCCGGAGATCTGGCGCCTGGAGGATTATGAGGCCGGCCCTCACGCAGCCCAGGCCGGGCGCCAAGCCATCCCTCTCCCGGCTTTCCACCTGTCCCGTCCCAGGAGCCTGGGAGCTTCCTTCTCCCTCCGTTTGGGCCCTTCGCACGCCAGCCAAGTGGCCGGTTCCCACCCGGATCGCGACTTGGGGGGGGGGGGCGTGTTATGCCACCGAGTGCCTCTCCCTGAATGGGCAGCGAAAGTCATGCGAATCGAGACACCGCAGCCGGGGGGAACGCCGGGCGAGGACGCCCCGATCCGGCGCAGGTGGGCGGCTCCGCCCTCTGTACTCGCTTCGCCGTCTCCGGGATGCTTCCGCCGCGGCTGGCGGGGCTCTGGCCCGTCGAGGCTCTGCCCCCCCTCCCCCCCGCCGTCCTCCCCGGGCAGGGGGAAGCGTGGCCGACAGAGAGAGGCAGCACTCTGCGCGCGCTCGCTCTTTCGGACGGTAGGCTGCGGGTGAGGCCTGGGACCGGGTGCCCGGGCCGCGATGCCGCGGGAGGAGGAGCGGCCCTGGCGGCCCCCGCCCCGGGCGGGCGCCTGTCACCCCCGGCCTCGTCGTGGCAGGGCCAGCCCGGGGGCGGGGCGGGGCGGGGCGGGGCGCCCCCGCTCACGCATATGCATGAGGCCAGCAGGTGCCGGGCCACCACCGCGCTGAAGCCCACGCCAGAAGCTCCGGCGATGGCTGCTCCGCCAGCGCCCCGCTCCTACAGCCGCGCCGAGCTGCGCGCCGGCTGCGCCCAGGGCGCCTGTCTGGTGCTCACCGGCTGCCGCCTCTACGACCTCACCGACTTCGTGCGCCTCCACCCGGGCGGGCCGCAGCTGCTGCTGAAGAGAGCCGGCACCGACGTGAGCGCCGCGCTGGACGGGCCGCCACACCGGCACTCGGAGAACGCGCGCCGCTGGCTCCAGCAGTATTACCTGGGCGACCTGGAGCCCGACGGGGACGCGCAACAGGTAACGGGCGCCGCCGCCGCCGCCGCCGCCGCGAGCGAGTCCAGTCGGCGAGGAGCCTCCGGAGTTCTCTCCCGGGGAAACTTCTGCCTCCCGCGCGGATGCTCGGCGAAGGGCGATGCTGCGGGCTGTTCTGCCGGGGGAGCGAACGCAACGGCCCTCGTCCGGCTGCCCCTTTGCGCGCCGAGCAGGGGGTCGCTGGGGGCCGAGCCTGGAGTGGGGCGCTCAGATGCAGCCCCCGGCGCCTTCTCGAAGCCCAAGGCCGGAGGCGGATGCTGGACGGTCCCGCTTCGCCCTCCCCGTCGTTCGAGCCTTGAAGTTGGAAACTTTCATAACCGGAAAGACGCGCGGGCGAAAGGGCAGCGACGGCTGGGCTGGGCCGGGCCGGGCCGGCATGGCCTGGGCCGGGTCGAGAGTTGGCTTCTTGGGAAACGCAGCGACGCGCCCGCGCTGCTCCGTTCCCGCTGCCTCTCCATCCTCCCGGCCCAGTCCTGACCACGCCGCTTGAGCTGAGCTTCGTCTGGTGGTGGGGAATTGGGGGCCAAACTGCCCGGGGAATTCTGGGAGTTGAAGTCCACAGCTGGGTGGGGGTAACTCACGTCCGGAGGGCTCCGGTGCTCCCTCCACCAGTGTATGGCACATCTTGAATTCAAAGGCATAATTTGCCAGCTTGTTTCAAAGCAGAGGCCCGAATAGCTGGTCTCTGGGGATGGTATGGTGCTCTCCAAGAGTGTTGAACTTCAGCTTCCATCACCCCCAGTCATGATTGACCATGAAGGATGGGCGACAGGAGTTGTACCTGCACAATTTGGGGAGCTTATCACAAGTGTCATAGTAGGTGAATGTGGACACCCATTTATCTCAAGGATTGTCCATTTCAGTCCCAGGAGAAGTTCAAAATGGTCCAGACAGCCACACCTGTTTAGTTCTTTTTTCTAGACGGGGCCAAGCTTTCTAATGAAGCATTGGGCTGCCCCCAGTCTAGGATTCCTATTTTCTGGGGTCCGTCGTGGGGCACAGAGACATTTTTGACTATCAAGATAGTGGTGGAGGCTTCCCATGGTCAGGAGGCTGAGACACTCCTGATTGGGTGAAAGAAAACTCCAGTTTAGTTTAATTCATTTGTCGTGGCTTTTCTGCTCCTTCCTTAGTGTCACTTTTCTCCATATGAGAGAGAAGATAGAAAAGAAGTTTGGAGGAGAAGCATTAAAAGAAAAAGGGGAAGATTATGATGACGGATAGTTTTGAAGAACAACAGAAAATGGTCCTTGTTAAATGAGACATTCTCATCACGTTGCCTGCCAGTGAAAGGAAGTCAGTTTCATACCCGATAATTGTTTTATGAATGGCCACTCCATAAAGCAAAGTTGCACCGCCTGAATTTCTTAGATTTTGTTTCTGTTCTTTTTCGGTGACTTGCTTTCACCCAGCTGCCAAACTGTGGGATCAAGGATAGATCCAGCAGTAGATGGGTAGAAAGATAGATGTTCCCCACAGTAGTATTTTGCATATCAGTTGACATGGGTATAGTCCATGAAAGGTGGTGCTGGAGCCATTTCTGAGAAGATTAAAAATTGCACAGTATAAAAAAAAGCAAAATTGCCTTTATGTGAAGCTCAGCTCCTGGTGCTTTGCCATTTTCTTGGCAGCACTGCAGGGGTGGCTTTCTGTGTCCTGGCACATTCTTATGACTTTGGTATCTAACCTTCAACCCTTTCCTTATCATGCACATCTCCTGTGTACACGCAGAGGCTTGCCCACAATAATATATGCTCCCACTTCAGGCTGAGTGACGTATCAGAGTTGATTGTGCAGCTATTTAGTTCAGAGTTGATTCCTTTAGGGTTTGAGTAAAAGGTAGGGCTGGTGCAGAGGAGGTAGATCTGGGCCAGAGCAAATATAGAAAGGGCTGTGTGAGACACCGCCATCGGCAGCAAATTTGGTTCACTAATGATTAGCTTTCTTGCTGCCTCCTTTGCCAGTTCATAGCACTCCTACCATGCTGCATGTTGATTTTTCTGCCACCTTGCATCTGCCTTTCTTCCTCTGCAGTTGGTGGGTTAGTGTGGCATGATTTGTGGAGCCCACCTCAACTTGCTGATAAATCGCAATTTTCCAATCACAGTGACTGGAGTCCGGCTCTCTGCAAGGCCAAACCAAACAAATGAAAGTAGGATTTGATCGAGGTGAAGAAGAGGTAGTCCTTTTTAATAAACAAGCAAGCAAGCAAGCAAACAATCCGATGAGTTGGGGGCAGCAAAGGGCATTTTCTGGATAATGCCCAATACAGTTAACTTTAAACAGGCCAGCTTGAAGGGGTTCATACAGCCTTTGGACACACACACACACACACACACACACACACAAAGATGACCTAACCAAGGCTAAACCTCAGAAAGCTTCATGGGTATAACTATATTGGCTTCATCTTGACCGGACATGGTTAAAAGAGCACTGTGTTTTTTCCTTTCTATCCCATCTCACGGGCATGGGAACAGCGACAGAAGTCTTTATGATGACTTCCATTTAGGAAAGAAGGTGGCGTCAGGTCCAGCCAAGGCTTTTCCCAAAGGTAAGGGGAACCTTCAGGCTAGTAGAAGCTGACGCATGGCTGCTGGATGGCTTTTCCATGGCTTCTTGCTCCTCTGCTGTTGGGATGAATTCTGCTGCCTGCATCAGGGAATCAGTTTGCGTGGAGGAAAGGAAAATGGAGCATGCTGGGGAGAAAGAGGGCTTGTGTTGAAAGAGCCATACAGGCAGAGAGGACTGGCACAAGCCACAATGACATCATCCCCACATGGTCTAGTGGTGAAGGTCTTGGGCTAAGATCAGTGAGATTTGGGTTCAAGTCCCTCCCTCAGCTGTGGAAATTCCTCTCTCAGTCCAGCCTATCTTATGTGGGTGTTGCTGGTATGATAAGAGGAAGGAGATACTCAGGTAGAGGTATCCACGGGATATGATAAAAAAAAAAAGTCAAGATGGTGGGCAGATGGAGTTTTGATTGTCTTCTTTGACCATACTCTTGTCCCCAGAGAAGCTACCTTGAGCTGCTGGAGGAAAGACAGGAGATAAATCCAAACCAATAAATGCTATGAATTCTGTGATTTCTACAATGACGTTATGATGTCATTGTGACTTGGACTGGTTGCCTGTGTCCACAGATCATGCTTTATGGCTTCATGCTGTGTGCAAACCAGGCCAGTGCAGGCCAGTAGCTTCTTCAGCTCTCCAAGGTCAGTGCAAACCCTGGCTTAGTATAAGAGTGACACCAGCTGTAGGCAGGGGATCCCTAGAATTTGTGTGTGTGTGTGTGTGTGTGTGTGTGCATGTGCATTTTTTAATATATAAGAAAGTCCCTCTCCCTTACACATCAATTTTTTTCTTCAAAAGCTGGAAAGTCAGATGGCTCCATCCAGGTGTTGGAAAGTAGCTTGTTCATTTTCTTGCTGGGTTTATATCTTGCCTTTCTACGAGGAGCTCAAGGTGGCCCACACGGCGCTCCCTCATTCAATTTCCCCTTCAACTACAGTGAGGTAAGCTGGATTGAAGGAGAAGGACTGTCCCCTTGGTGGAGGCTGGACCTGAGCCAAAGTCTCCCTGCTCCACCCTGGCTCTCAGTTGAAGAAGGTCTAGAGATGACTCCTAGCTAACTGGGTGGCTTTCAAAGGGTTGCTGACTCTTGGACTATGCTACCTCACAGGGTGGTGGTGTAGAAAAATCAAGGGCAGGGCAGGGTTCAGTAACGGGGCCAGCTTTGCCTGGAAAAAGACCAGCTTGTGTGATTGGCATTCCCTGTTAAGCAGCCTAATCCCACTGGAACCTGCCCCCTTCAGCTTCCTTGGAACTGTGGCTGCCGCACACCTGGAGGGCTCCAGGTTGTGGAGGGCTGAGCTCAGAGGCTGCTCCTGGGTGAGCAGCAAGCAGGCTGCCAGCAGTGGCTGGGATGGCTCATGTGCCTGCCTGCACACAAGCTGAGGTTGGAAGGAGGAACAGCAGCAGCAGCAGCAGTGGCTGGAACTGAATAACTAAAGATGGGTGCAGTTATCTGGGGACATCCTGGAGCCCTTGGCCAATTCAGGAGGCTGCTGTGAGCCCCCTTTCCTGGCCCTCCAGCTCTCGAAGTGGTGGAGATGCTGGGGGACCTGCTTGTCATTGAGTTTTTCTTTTTTCTGGGCAGGGCACCACACTTCATGTTCTTAGCCATGCCTAAGCCATGTGCATAAGCAACCCCTTCCCCATCCTCTTCCTCCTCTTCTCTGTGCCCTCTGGAATTCTCCATCTCCCCTCATTCCTGCTCTGGCAGAACAAGTCCAGCCAGTTCCCCGGGAGTGAGCCGAACTCAACAAACAAGTTCTTATTCTTCCTCCCTTGAAAACCAGCGGTGGTGCAAATATACGAGCCAGATGACGAGGCATCCGAGCACACAATGGCAGCCTGGCACCAAAGGGGCTGCCCGCCTGGCTCCAGCTCCAGCTGCTCACGGCTGCTTGCATTTCCCTCTTGGAGATTGACCTTCTCCTGCCCTTGGCAATGCTGACCAGCACAGCAGCCCTTGGCAGGCTTCCGTACTAGCTCATCCCTTATTCTGCAGTAAGGACAGAGGGTTGGGGCAGAGCGCCTGGCAGCTACGCAGACAGGCCCCTGTCGTTTTCTTGGGAGCCTTTCGGAAGTGGGTTGCCATTTCCCCCCTCTTTGTGGAAAGAAGGACTGGCCCAAGGCAAGTTTGAAAAAGAGCTTCAGTGGCAGCCTGCAAAAAAAATGTTTATAATTGGCTGCTCCTGCAGTAGTGAGAGTTTGCCACTACAGGAAAGTCACAGGGCTGAATAATAATCAGTAGTGTTATAACACGTAGTCATGCATTTCTGATTGCCTTCTCTTGGCAAGCCACACCTCCAAAAAGTACACAGCAGTTTCAGAAGTCAGATGTAGAAGTAAAAAATGTATTCAGAAATGAGCATTCAGTGGTTCAGTCCACACAACAGGTGTAATTGCTGGGTGATTCATTTTAACCCTGTTAAAGTTACTTAGGCGATGTTTGTGATGGTGGTGGTTTAATGCCGCAAACATTAGACCGCCACCACCACAAACATCACAAAAATGGTTTGGACCATTTACAAGTTGGGGTATTGTGTGAACCCAGGAAATGGGTTGATTCAGTAGCTAATTAAACGTGCTGTGCAAATGCGGCCATTGAATCTGGCTGGGTTGGCACATTTGAACTTCTCTGCCTAGAGAGGAGGACAAGAGTCTTGTGGATCCTTCTGAGTGGCTCGCCAGAGGTGTCGGGTGCAGGTACCAGGGCTGGATTCATACATGGCGCTTGGCCAGAACGTGGCTTCTTGGATTTGGAACTTCTCGTGAATTCCACATAGTTGGCGCTTTGCTGATGGGGGTGGGCTAAAGGTCGCTGATGGGATTTGAATGGTATGCTGGGATGTGGGGCAGTAATCCAGGACAAAGATTAAATTACACTGAGATTAAATTCATTATTCTCCATATTTGATAGTTTTTCACTTTCAGTTCCATTTAGGATGAAAACTCAGCAACAGTCTTTGGAGAGAGCCATGCAGTGACATGAAGCTGGCTTGGGCTCTTACCTGCATGGGGGCAACCACACACTGCCTTCTCCAGTAGGAAGGCCATGGGGCGGGGGGGATACGGGCATGTCAGTCTCCCTTCCCACCATATTTCAGCCTGTTTTTTAGCCAGAGCTGGGACACTGAAATTTGGCAGCCCCGAATGACAGTGATGTGATTTGGGGCCATGAGAGTCAGAGCGAGAGCGGTGTTTTAACTGTGGAAATGGTTGGCTTCTCAGAGGCTTCTTGCTTGTACACATACATATGTGTCTTTGAGTCACTCTCATCTCCTAGTGACTCCACAGACATGTCAATTCCCTGCAGTTTTCGTGGCAAGTTTTCCAGCAGCAGTTTGCCCTGCCCTTCTTCTTCCTTGGGCTGAGAGAGAGAGACTGGCCCAAGGTCACCCAGCTGGCTTTGTGCCCGAGGCGGGACTAGCAGCCACAGTCTCCCAGCTTCTGATCTGGCGCCTTTAACCACTACACCAAACCAGCTGTCTTGTTTGAGTCAGTCTTGTCTCCTGGTGACCACAGGGACAAGTCCCTGTGGTTTTAATGAGGATGTTTTTTGAAGGGGTTTGCCCTCACTTTCTTCCTAGGGCTGGGAGAGAGGCACTGTGGCCAAACTTCTGTGCTTGCGGTAAAATTACAGCTCAGAGTCTCTCAGCTTCTAGTCCAGCCCCTTTAACCACTGTGTTGGACTGGCTCTCTCCTGCTCCCCTCCCTGTGCTGGGGAACAGAAAAATCACACTGCAAAACCCCTGTCCATTTTGCTACCTGATTTGAGCCTTGCAAACTCAGAGTGTTACAGAGAGGTGGGACAGAGTCCTTGGAGCCAGCGGCTGATTAGGGAAGGGACCCCTTGCAGTGGCAAGAGAGAGACACCGAGACTGTCCTGCTTTAGATCAGTTTCTGTAGCTATGCTAGCCCATTTCAGGAGAAGCAAGCAAGGTTCTTGGGCATTCCAGTGCATTCAGTACATCTATATTCACCTTTAAGATATTGCAAGATTCCTTTCTGGCAGGTGAAGCAGAAAATCAAATTAATCCAAATGGACAGTTCGGGGGGTGGGGGTGGGAAGCTGCTTGCATTGGGGAAGGAATGCAGAAAAGAGAGAAAACACAAGGTGCCACCTTTTCTGGACCATAGCCTGGGTTCACACATTACACTAAAACCCAAGTTAATGCACACAGTGCGACCCTTACCCTGGGCCTGAGGAGAGCTCTGTTCTGGCATGCCTGCGACGTGGCTCGCTCATTCGTGGTTTGTGGAATAAACTTCAGCCTGGTTTCCCACAATATGCTAAACAGATGCGGTTGCTGACCCCAGCCGATTCATGGGCTGGACTCATGGAAATGTAATAGCCTCCTCTTTTCCTATATGTTCAAAAGGCCAGGAGATCTTTCTCTCTTGATTAAAATTCTGTAGAGATGCTACTGCCAGATAGATCCAAGCAGCCCTTCAGGTAGCGGTTGGTGATTCATCCTTCCTCTGAAAATCCCTCGGGGACTTTTCTGTGGTGTTGCTCAGACTATTTCCTGGGGGTCCAGAATGAAATGAGGAGGAAGATTGCCTCATCTCGTGCTAATGGTTTATGCCCATCCACCCTGGCCTACTTGCCTGACTACATTCTAGCCTGCACATTTCTTTGCTAGATAAGATATTCCAGGAAGAACGCTGGCCTTGCTTTATGCCTGGGAAGACTGAAAGTCACTGACTCGTATACTTGCGAAACTCAAACTCTGCCATCCACAACGCTGAGGGTTTCATTGCTGCTAAGTGTGTCACACCCACTCATTCATCTATGTAGGCTGTGGAAGAAATGCTTGGCTCCGTCCTTTGTACGCTTTTGCAATGCACAGAATCAGCCGTATCAGTAGGGCATTGTTCTCTTTCCCTGCATAAATGCTGACTGAATTTATACTTGCATAATAAACCCATGTTAATCAACCACAGTTGCTGTGTTTGATGGCCAAGCAAATAAACCGCAGGATGGCTTAAAATGATGGCCTGTTCTTCCAACATGCTAAGACATTCGTTGAGTTTCCACAGTACATTCAGCCTCAGATGCCCCAATCCCATTTAAGACTAGTCCAGTGTAATGTGAAAGTCAGTTTTCTGTAGTGTTTAAAGACACGCAGCTAGAAGCCAGGAGACCATGAATTCTAGACCTGCCTTAGGCATGAAGCCAGATGTGTGACTTTGGACCAGTCTATCTTTCTCAGTCCTGCGAAGAAGGAGCCAGGACAAACCATTTCCAAAAATCCTGCCAAGAAAACCGCAGGGACTTGTCTAGGTAGTCACCGGGAATCAGGGCTGATTTGATCAACTATAGCAACAACAATTGAGGTATTATGTGAATTCAACCCACAGTGGGGAAATGAGGAGGCTTTTTTTTGATAAAAATAAGATCAGTTTAGGTTAAGGTAAGTTTAGTGGTAGAATATCAACTTTGTATGTTAAAGTTCCATTACAGCTGTGAGTTCCAGGCAGTTTCTTATGTTCTTATGAGAAATCTGGCTCAGAAATAGAATATATACCTTTGGCATCTCCAGCGAAGCTTCCTTTTATTATTTATTTAAGATATCTCTACCGGCTTCATTTCCAAACACAAGTTACTCCGTACAGTCTAGAAAGGATTAAAAAAATAATTAAAAAAAGATAAGGGCACAAGGGATGTCAGATTCCCCTCCCCTTGCTGCTGGAAGAATTCCAGCTCTGGGGGGGACTCCACTTCTGATATCCCCTGTTGCTGTCCTGCTAGTCTCCAAGACCTTTTCTTTCTGGTGTTGAGCAACCCCAACTGCAGAAGGTCCCCAGGACACTTTGTAGCCAGCAGCTCACTTTGGAAAGAAGTTTTGGAGTTCTTGGGGGTCCCACCCAAGGTTTGGGGGGTTGCATGGACCCTGGGGCAACTTGTGCATTTCTATAATGGAGGGTGACAAAATCTTGATAAGCCACTGCTGTATCAATGTACAGTACCAATGAGGACCAATGACAAGAATATAAAAATACAGGGGCTTATTTTCAAAGTCTCTAGTGCTGTTTTTCCAGCGAGGATGTTGTGTGAAACAGGAGAAGGGAGAAGATGGGAAGTACCAAACAAACCATAATTTGTGGCTTGTGAATATCTTTTTTGTTGTCTTCTTGCATCCAAAAGGCCATGGAAGTGTTTAGTTGGGGATAGGATTCCTCTAGATGTCACCCAGTCAAAAATCTTACTTAAATGGCCCGAGAAGCAGTTCCTGTAAGCCCACCACACCCCTATGAAGGTCCATTAACCTGCACTTTGATCTGGGCTCAAACCCATCCAGATGTTTATGCTGGTCTCTCTTCAGTCCATACTTTTGAAGAAAACTGCTACTATGAGCCAACAATCTTCATACACCAAGAGGACCTGATGGTGTATCACCAAAGAATGAATGAAAACATGTACTGGTTGTAAAATTAGCAGGCCTGTCGGGCTTCCCATTCTTGGGGAGGGTGGCAGGGTAGGAGGGACACACTGCTAAGGGACAGCATGGATTCCAGGTTGCTGTCCTGTTTTTTGAGAGGTATCACCCCAGACCCTTTACAGAGTCCTGGATATATTGGGCTGACGTTCTCAGATGACAAGCAAGGACATCTTGCCAGTCTTCTCTTGGGTTGTGCAATATGTAAACGCTTTAAAAAGAATACTACCCCCAAAGAATGGCTTTCATTGGTGGCAGCATCAGAGGGAATTTTACAAGGCCACCCGTGAGTGTGAAATTCCAGGTGAGCAGTAGAGGGCAGCAAAGAGATGGAGTGGTCGTTTTGGTGCCACTTTGCTGCCAGATTGCAGACTAGATCTGATAGTCTTAGTTGCACCACTTTAGATCTTTGTAATGTGTGGACCCAATCATTGTAGTGTACTCAACAAGGCATGATTTAAAAAATCATGGCTTAGTGGATATGTAAACCAGGTGCTGCGCCTTTAAACCTATAGTTTATCATATGGGTGTACAGCCCTCCCAGTGTGGCTGAACTCCCAAAATGCCCAGCCATCACGGCCAGTAGCAAGGGATGGAGCAATGTTGGTGGCCACATTTGGGATCCATGAATGTAGCTTAGAATCATGGCTTATTTTTGCTCCTGAAAAATTGGCTGATGGAGGCTGGGGCTTCCTTCTTTTCTTCTTCAGGAAGGTGAAAGCTTCCACAGAAAACTCTCAACAATCACAAAACACTAGAAACAAACAATAAGTAATGAAATGAAATAGTTAATATGCACCTGTCCATAAGATAATCTAATTAATTATTATATTCTATTAATACTATTGTTAAATTGTATGTACATTCTATTAGCAAAACAAATAGAAAAAAAAATAAAAAAACAAGCCCCCACAAAAAACCCCCTAGGAATTAATATATTACATGAATATAAATAATCTAAATGTAGCACATATATATTTAATAACAAAACATCAAATTAACCATGAAAATGTGCTTGTTCTTGTAAAATATCATGACATCTATGTATTATTTTTTATTGGTTAAAAAAAGCCTTTTCAAAAATGGATAAATTGCATCTTTATTGAATCCAATCAATCCAACATGGCAATACTTTTTTTTAATGAGCCTTGGAGAACACCAGGATGGCTGATCAATCCATCAATCAATGTTTGGGCTACTTTTCCGGTTTCTCAGTATAACTCTCTTCTCCACACCCAGTATGACCAAAGCTCCTTAGAAAAAGGTCAAATTCCACAATGTTGGGAAATAATTCAAAATAGGATTCACAACTTTAGCATGAAAATATTTACCTGTGAATCTACTTATACATTATGTAAGTTCTTCAATTAGGTCAGAAGTCATTTCTTTAGATGAAACTGAGAAATTACTTATTACTTATTACTTATTTCATGTGAAGACTGTCCAATTAAATTTTGGATTAGAGGAGGAAAGCCAAAGTTGATGGATCAAATTTGGTCCTAATAAAGGTAATGCTGAGCTGTGTATTCTTTTCATGAGCCAACATGGCAATACTTTTTTTTAATGAGCCTTGGAGAACACCAGGATGGCTGATCAATCATCTACTGGCTGTGGAAGATGATTTTCAACAACAGGAAGAGGGACTTGCATTTTAAAGGTTTGATCCTCTGACCATGGGCTGGCCAGAAGAGAAGAGTCTTCCTCAAGATGCCCCAGAAGGGGCACCTGGCAAACTGCCGGGCTGTGATGACTCTTAAACGGAGCCTGCACGGGGGCTCCGTTTAAGGCAGGAATGACCTTCCCACGCAAAAAGCCTCACAGATCTCCTCTGTTCTGCTCTGCGCTCAGCCCTATGTGCTCTAGGGCTGGGAGGAGGTTCTGGATCCAGCCCTCATCTTCTGCCTCCAGTTGCCTCAAATGTTCTTTGGCCATGCCAGCTTCAGGTGCCTGATTGCTAGGCATCTCCTGAGGCGTTCGTTGGGGGTGTCTGGAGCAGCGTCAGCCCTCCCAGGTAAACCAGACAGGAAACAAGACCAGATGAGCTACTTCTACTTTACTGTAAGGCTACATTAACAGAACCTTGCAAGTCTGAAAGTACAAATCTCCCGTCCTCCCTGTTTACCGCCTGAGTAGTTACGGCAGGTCTTTCCTAAGTTTCTTTCTTTTGCCATTACACTGTTGTGGACCCCTTTCTCTTATCTGATCATTCCCTGGGTGGCATCTCTCCCCCCCCTTCCAAGGTCACCCCCACATTCCATCACAAGCAGCTTCCTCCATCTCAGACTCTCCTGCATCTACCCTGGCCATCACAGACCAGGCTGCCCTCAGTTTAGCCTCACTAACTTTTCTCCTTCTGGACCGCCTGAAATTATTCGCCAATCTCTGGATAGAAAGACGGCTAGTTCTGCTTGTTGCTGGGCTTAATACTTGTGAACTTTGCCCAGGAAAGAAGGAAGTTGCTTAGGGACTAATGGACTTTATGGTTTCAAAGTCAAGGGAAGAGTGCTGCCCATAAATTCCAGATATAGCTTGACACACCCTGTTGGTAACAAACGTGTCAACTGAAATATGAAAAAACAAGAAGGGCCATTTTTCATGCTTGGCAGACATGTAAAAAAGCTAGAAAATTATAAATTCAAATAAATACACTGATTCAGGGGATTTTAAAGGTATATTATGTACAACTGAGATCAGAAGTCTTCCTCTTGGGACTGATGGACAAACAGTTGGAAAAAAGCCATGGAACTTTGTTTTTGTATATGATAACTGCAACTAGATTATTGTATGCCCAAAGATGGAAAGATTTGGCAATACCCACAATGGAGGAGTGGTTGGTGAAGATGATGGAACTTGCTGAGATGGCCAAATTGACTTCTTTGATTAGAGAAAAGACATCTACGTTTACTGCTGACTGGAAACCCCTTATGGATTTTTGCGTAAAACAGAAGAAAATGAACTTCTGATCTATGGTTGTGATGATTATATAGGATAGATTATAGAGAGAAAAGAGTCATGTTGTAACTTTAGAGAAAGAGATAAATTTATAATTGTACTTATCACTGCTGTAAAGAAGTTCAGAAGCCACTTCTTTGTATCTTTTTTCTTCCTTTTCTATTTTTCTTTTATAGTCCGGATATAATAGTCTTACCTGTCAGGGCCCAGATCATTCAAAGGCAGGTTGAAAATCAAATAATCAAATCAAATCTAAGACTATCTGTCTTCTGGTGGGAGTTTAGTGAACAACTTTTTGACAATGATGCTGTCTGAACTATGTCTGTTCCAGGAAGCCTGAAACTTGCTCTTCTGATTTAGACTAATGTGTCTTGGCAAATGAACAAGAAATGTGCCTTCTCTATTTGTCAGCCCTGCGAGGTAGGGTGGTCATGAAAGAGATACCTGGAGGGTTTGGCTGGAGGTGTGCTTCATTAATATTGGCTATAATAACTGAATCTTCAAAGCCTGTATTTTCCCCTCCCAGTGAATCAAGGAAGACTGATTTCCTGACTTCTTTCTCACGCTTTCACACTTTTTGGGGGGCTAAATGCTTGATTTTGTTTTCGTAACCGTTTCTGCACATTTTTTCCAAGGCCACTGCTGTGGTTCTCCATATTATTGCAGGAAATGTATTTAAAGTGAATTATCTTGTGTATGCCTCGTGGAGAATCTTTGGATGTTCACCAAATTATGGCTTTTTCATCATGGAAAATATCACCCTAGGCTGAGTTTTACTTTGAAGAAGACTTAAGGAGGAGTTCCTTGCAAAGAAATCCGTAGGTGTTCCTGAACTCACTGAGGGATGATGAGTTGATTGAGGGGAACGTGTGAACGCCTTCTTTGTAATTCTACCGTCCTTTCCCCGGCAGTCTATGGCTTCTTCTAAAACCTGAGGGGAGGCCTTAGGAAGAAACTTGTGCAGTTGTGGTACTTCTATCATCCCGAAGAGAATGTTGCTGGAGAGAGTTTCCTTCTCCTGGACAAATATGCCGAGTCCCTCAGGAGTGTCCCCAGGGGGGTGAAAAAAGTCAGGACAGTGGCCATAGCCACGCAGTCAAAGCCCGCCCCTTTTTCACGTGTGTCACTGTGTAGGGTTGCAAGGTGGTGGGCGCCATCTTGGCTTCTTTTAGTCTTTTTCTAAGATCTCCTTTTTATTGTTATAAATCTTGACACATGGTATTCTTTCAATACAGTGATTTATTCAGATAGCTTGAAGTATTGAAAATAGAGGAAATCAATATGAATTACAATTTAGGATGTCAATTGTATTTAGTATTAAATATTAATTAAATATTAATTTAATTTAATTAATTAAATTAATTAAAAGTTTAAATTAATTAAAGATTTAATTAACATTAATTAATCATGTTAATTAATTAACATGAAAAAGCCAAATAATTTTATGTTTGTAATATTAATATTAAAATTAATATTACAAACATAAAATTATTTGGCTTTTTCATCCAAAGTTAAATAAACCATTAAAAAAAGAACTGCTGCAACTCACATGAAAGTATTGGTTATAAAGGTTTCAATAATATTTCGATAATGGTTTTGATCTTAAACTAATAATATACAGGTTTCGATAATATTTCAATGGTTTCCATCTTAAGCTACGTAATTACTTACTATTAATATATATATAAAAGGGGGGACTTTTTATTTTTATATATATAAGTCCCCCCTTTTTATACATCTGCTAATTTGCAATATTTGTACACATTTAGGCCCCCTTAGAAGCCAAACTGTAGGTGACTATATTTGCTGTGCTGTGTGATGTGTTGTATGTATGGGGAGCGTTCTTGCTTAAATTTAGTTAAACTTCTATTGTTTGTGTGTGTGTGTGTGTGTGTGTGTACACACACACGCATGCACACACACACAGTTACTTTTGCTATTGCAGCATATTCTCCAAGTTCCCAATCAGATATGCAGAATTGTATCTTTCTTCCAATGTTGAGCAAAATTTATTCCCTCTGCTGTAAGCATGTAACTTACTAAATTATTATGTTTTTCGATGATGTTTTTCTGAGATTATATCTAGTAAAAAAAAAAAATTGTGGTTTCATTTCCAATTTAAATTCCAAAATTTTCTGCATGGTACTATGTAAGTCTTTCCAGTACTTTTGGGTTATTTTACATGTCCACCACATGTAGTAAAGCATTCCATATGTTTCATGGCATTTCCAACATTTATTACAATATGATTTGTCTGTCTTAGATATTATTGATGGAGTTGTGTGCCATCTGTAAAACATTTTGTACCCATTTTCCTTCTTGACTTTTTTGGCCCTCTCCCTGCAGTTTCTCTGGGGGATCTTGAAGGGTTGCGAGTGTTCCTGCTCATATATATATGACAGTTGCTGAGTGGGCACTGCGTCCTTTCCGGAGGCTAGGGGAATATTCTGGAGGTTTGCAATCAAGACTGCAACTTGGAGCCAAGGAAATGGTTCAATATTGAACCATTTCCTTGGCTCCACGTTGCACTCTCTGGTTGCTCATCCAGCAAGGTCTTAATCATCCAAGAACGTTGGATTGTTTACCGAAGGGTAGCTCGAAAGCAGCCGCGTCTACAGGAAGGTAAAGGGAGACCAATGAGAAAAACAGCGTTAGACGCAAACTCCATCCCTTTTGTACTACATCATGAGGTTGCATGGATGAAAGAGACAGAGTTTGTGGCATGACACTAACACCGTGAAAGGGCTGGATCGTGCAGATGCCCCTTAGAAAGCCGTGGCCAAAGAATGCCAGTGGCTACATTGTTTCAAGAGCAAGACCTGTGGGTAGCATCCACAGTCAACCTCCTTTGAACCTCCTTCTCTGGTCTACCCTCTGTAACAGACTGCTGGTCCCATCTTTGGGACAAGGGGCCCAGTTGCCATCTGTCCCCAGTTTGGGTCATAAGGGACACCCTCTTCTTTTCACTGACTCACTGACTCACAATGCATTTTGTGCAAGTTTCCAAGTCCTCCCTTTCCCCTGCAGGGAGAGCAACTTTGTGTGTGGTTTGATAAATGAGCATTAATAGGGTTCCTGCTTTGAGAAGGAAAAGCCAACTTGGTCATTGTAAAGCCAATAAGGAGAACTGAGAGGTCATAAAAAGGCATTCTGCGCTTAATGCTAGCGCAGTGCCCTGAGTATCCATTTAAGAAATGAGAGTTAATGGGGCAATTTTGGTGGGGATGTCCCTATAGACTGTTGGCATTGGAAAAATGATGAAAATGTGGTTAGCACAAGGCAGCAAATATAAGCAGAATTTGCTGTTAAAGGCCATAATAAGATTGAATGGTTGATTGATTGGGTTATAAGCCATAAAGTACAATAACAATACAGCTTGATTAAAAATGTGTGTCTTGACACCACTGTCCTCTATAATCAGAAGGAGTGGGGACCAAATCACAACTACTAAGGGAGAGCATTCCCTAGTTTGAGAGCAAAATGGGAGAAGGACCTTTCCAAGGCTTCTTTGGAAGGGCCTCTGCTGTAGAACTTCACATGTGAGCATCTTTGTAATGAGAAATGGTCCCTCAGATAGGCAGCCGTAGATAACTGAGGACTTTTAAATCTTGACTGATAGAATCCCAAAACTGGAAGAGGCACAACCCCCTGTGCAATCTAAATTAAATCCTGTCCAGCAGATGGAAATCTATCTTCTGGTTGAGTACAGTACATCCAGTGGAAGAGGGCTACCACCTCTCTGGTAACTGTTTCCATTGCCAAACTACTGTTACTGTTAGAAATCCCAGAAATCAACTGAGGATCAGTGCAAACCATTCCACATACACCTGATAGGTTCTTGAATCTGTACACTGCTTTCCTTCTGGATGCAGTTGAGACACCCACTTGAATTGCACTGCAGCCTTTCTTCACAGACACAAAGACTGAATTTAAAAGGATAAACTGGAGAGAAATGAGTTTCCAAACCCCAAGGCTGTTTTTTTGCAAATATGCATTTATGGTTTGTGACCCAGCGTATAAAACTGGGATGTGTTGAAAGCTGTTGTCCAATTAGGCAGAAATTGTCAGTCACAAAAATGAAATGAATTGGTCCCAGGGAGTATACCTGTACACTGAATTGCTTCTCCTACGCTTTGTTTTGCAGACTTGTCTGAAGACATCAAGCTCCACCGGTTCAGAAGCTTCAGGTTCCGTCATGACGATGGATCCTAGATATAAATCAGTTGATGCAGATAAGGTAAGAGACTTATGGGAAGACAAAGGAGAATTTCCCAGTGGACTGAAAACCACAGCTAAGCTGCAGAACCTGCTAATATGATCTAATATGGGGTGTGAAACATTAAAGTGACAAGAGAGGAAGCATTGCATGCTTTCTCTTCCACTTCTTTCCTCCATCTCAGATCTAAATAGGCTGCCTGGTTTTGCCTTTTCCTCTGGACATTTGTTTACACCCCCTGTTTTTAGGGTAGAGATGGACAAACCTGTTCAGCTGATTTCCCCCAAGCTCTCATTTTTATGCAGTTTTCCATAAGATAAGATAATATTAATACATACTTTCTTGATGGATGCGGTTTGGCAAGTGATTTTTCCAGGGGTGGCTGTCCAAAAAGGTCAAGATGGCAGCTGTAATGCAGGTAAAAAGGGCGAAGCTTTGATCACATGACTGCAGTGGCCACCTTGACTTTTTTGATCCTTTCCATAGATGCCTCAGCAACTAAAATAAGATGTATAAATAAGAGTTATAGATCTCTGTCTGCATTTCTTTGCTGACTGAAGTGCTTGGCACTGTGAAAAAGTGAAAAGTTTGGGTTATAACTGTGGCTTATAACGTTTGAAAGAATAGGGCAAATTTCTTCCCTATTTCTAGTTTTGCATTTTTTCAGTCTGATATGTTTTTTTCTGCCCTTCATGGTAGTATGCGACTTTGCTTAATTACCCTTCCTTTCTCTAGTCCGTGGGACAGTCTGAGGCCGCGGTCAGATGTGAGAGTGATCTCAGCTAACTTAAACTAGCCCCTGTCGAGTGACCCGTATTTCAGGCAGCATCTGCACAAAGGGAACTAGGGATGAACAGCTGTAGCTGACAAGGAAGCTATTGTGGAGAAGATGGGTGGGGCGAGGCTGAAGCCTTAGATTTGGAAACCTGGGAGCTAGCCTAGCTAGCTTATCTGGGTCCCACAAGAGGGAAGGTCATGGAAAAAGGGGGTATTATCTCCAGATTTGAGAGCACTACTGAGCAAAATCAGGAGACCTTTCCTTCTCACTGAGAGTCATTCCTTGAAGGAGCTCCATCTCTTCTAACAGGGAAGAAGCCCCTCATTTTGTTATCTATCCAACAAGTACTGGTAGGACTGAGCTGGTATCCCTCTTTGGAGGGCAGGCTGCTGCATACTTTCTTGGAAGCTTCTCTTGTGAGGAGATGGAAAGCCAGCCCCGGGTACTTTGTATTTGGCTGAGTCAGGAGCTGGTTTATGGAAATGTGAAAATCAATCATAGTTGTTTTTGGTCCATTAAAAATCCCACAGATCTATACAGACGTATTCCTTTATTGTAATCAAGAGAGTATGCAAGTTTTAAAGTCCATTGGAAGCCAGTGGACAGTCAGGCAGTCACTCAAACACTTGACTACTGCAGTGCAGTCTACATGGGGCTGCCCTTGAAGATCACTCAGAAGCTTCAATGGGTCCAGAATGCAGTGGCGTGGGTATTGATGGGCATGCCTCGGTGTGCCCATGTAACACCTCTGCTTCGGGGGATGCATTGGTTGCCAGTTTGCTTCTAGGTGCAATTCAAAGTGCTGGTCCCCATCTATAAAGCCCTCCATGGCATAGGATCTGGTTTCTTGCCTGTGTCCCGTAGCATCTGCCCAGCCAATTCGATCCTGAGGGGTTGGCGTGCTCCAGGTTGCTTTGATTAAACACCGTCATCTATCAGGACCCTGGAAGCTCACCTTCTCTGTAGCAACATCTGCCCTCTGGAATGAGGTTCCCTCTAGATTCAGGAGGCTCCCACCCCACTGGTGTTTTGAAGGAGCTTGAAGACCTGGCTCTTTGCCCAGGCCTTTAGTGGGCGAGTGAAGCCCCCTTGGATTGCATGGGTGTCTTTCTTGTTTTCCATTCCAATCTGGCTTCTGTCATCTTGCTATCTTTTATTCCGTACTTTACTTTGTTACTGTCTTTAAAAAAAAAAAATGTTTTACTAGTGAGCCGCCCAGAGTTGCTGGGAGTCAGGTGGCATACAAACTGAATAAATAAATAAAGCATGCCTCTGCAGACAAGATGTTATGGAAAGCAGAAGATCCAGAACTTGGGTGTGTACAGAAAAGATGCTTTGAGGAGTTCACTCAGAAATCCTTCCTTGACTTGTCTATGTCTGGAGGTGCACAAGTTTCCTTGAAAGTGGTGAGATGCTGCCCTGGAGAGCCAGGCCATATAAAGCTATATATATGTATGTATGTATGTATGTATGTATGTATGTATGTATGTATGTATGTATGTAAAATATAACGCTTGCGTCACAACAGTGGGATCCTGCTTTCGTCATTCTGCCCGTCTGCAGATGCTACCGCTAGCACGTTTCATGCTGTAATCTGACCCAAAATATTAAACATGGCTTTTGGCTACACAAAGGCTGCCCATTCCTGCTCTGTATGGTCCAGCTGCTGATAACAAATCCATAAAAAGCAAATGACAATTGTAGCCTTTTACCCAAAATGTGATGTCATCAGAAGTGGGATATTCAGGAAACCTAGCCAATGATATGGCATTGGTTAAAGATGTTCCCTCTGACATAGCGAACCATTCGTTTGATGCGAAATGGAAAGAAACAGTTATGTTAAATCCGTTGGACACAAAGTGTAAGCATAGGATGGAAATGACCATGAGTTTGTTTCTGGACCGCTGCATGGCTTCCAGCTGTGGCTTTTGTCAATTTGCCACCCAATAGTTTCTCTTTTTTGGTCATTTCTGTCAATGCCTTAATTTCTAATCAGAGCAGAATTTGCAATGTTCATATGTGTTTCCTTTTTGATATATTTTCATCTTGTCTAAAGTATCTAGGGCTTGACCTGACTGAAACGTGCAACTAATAAGCCACCCAGAGTCACCCTCTGGGGGAGATGGGTGGCATATAAATTTAATAATTAAAAAATAAAAAAACATTATTAAGTAGTTTTAATAATGTTACTTCAACTGGTAATTAGGTATTAGCAACAACTTATAATAGTTATGAAGTGTTGCATACCAGTGCAAAAAAAACTTACAACCCTTTAATTATTTGGCACTGACCTCATACTGAAGTGCACAATCCTTCTTCTCTCTATCTGTAAGATAGATCACTGCTCTCTGATTATCTGCCAAAGCATTATGTGGAAATACTTATCTTACCCTTTGATGTGCACATATACTTCTGACAAATCTGGATATGATTCCATAACTCGGGACAAAGGAGAAATTATTTAATTTGCATCTGAGTGTGAACATATCTAATTCTCATTATAAGTAAGCTCATAATCTTCTAGTTCTGGTAATGCAGTTCTCTAGTTTTTTCTTTTAAGTAAATTCAAATAGGTTTGTAGTGTGTGAAGACATCCTAGTGGGGGAAATAATTTGCAAAAACACTGTATGTTGCAAATGGGTAATGCCTGGGATAGAGGATTGTGCATCACCAGGGACGATGAAGGGGCAGGGGCCCTTTGGATGATTTGAGCTACCATTCCCAGCATCCCTACTCAGCAGGTCAGTTCAAGGGGTTGTGGGTATCGTAGCTCAACACAACCAGAGGGCAAGTAACATCCTTTAATATCTCAGTCCTTTTCGTCCTTTGGCTTCCGGGGGGTCCACGGTGTTTTTTCCCCTCCCTATTGTTCCTCATCTTCCTCTCTCCTCTCTCCTTCCTTTCCAGTCCTTGCTTCTCATTGCCTCCCCAACCAAGAAAGATTAATTGATTAAATTTAATTTATGAAAGTTCTAAGGCCACCCAATTCAAAGTGACTCTGAGAGATGTTTGATTGATGATGGCCCATCAAGTCACTGTCAACTCTTAGTGACCACATATATAGATTTTCTCCATGATGATCTGTCCCTAACAGTCCTTCAGGTTTTCCAATGATACACCCATCACCATGGGAACTGAGTCCATGGCAAGGATATTGTTGAGGATCCCACCAGCATTTAGGCCAAGGACTGGGGAGGGGGAAAAACAGGTTTTAAGGGCTTTTTGAAATAAGGTCAGAGTAGGAGCTGAAAGAATCTCGGGGAAATGTTGTTTAAGAGTGTAGGAGGAACAACAGAAAATGCATGCTTCCCATGTCCCATCAAATGACAACATTGTTTTATTGATGGAACTTGGATTGTGGTGACTCTGGCAGATCAAACAGGATGGGCAGACACTGTGGGAGAGAAGCAGTGCCTGGGCCCTCTGCCACGGAGGGCTTTCAAGGGGGCAACAAGCACCTTCAGTTGCACCCAGAAGCCCACTGGGAGCCAGTGCAGCTCCCAAGTAGAGATCTTACATGGGCATAATGTGGCATGCCTGTAACTGAACTGCCCAGGCCACTGTGTTTTGGACCAGTTGCAGCTTCTGAGTGGTCTTCGAGGGCAGTTCATGCAGAACACATTCCTGTAGCCTCATTACATGAGACCACCAAAGAGTAAGTGGTGGTCCAGAAGGCCTCCTAGTCCAGAAAAGGTGCAGTTGGCATGCAAGATGGACTTGTGCAGAGGTCTCCTTGGCTACAGCTGACACCTGCTGCTCAAGCAGGAGCTGTGGGTTGCACTTCAGCCCCTAGCCCTAATTTCCATTTTGCAGATTATCAAATCTGAAATGGGGTGTATGTGTGTGCATGGGAAGAAAAGCAAAGGAACTGAGTGGGAGTCATTTTTTTCCACTATTGCATTATCCATTACTCTCTTACAGTTACCTGTATATTATGATTTATACTATTACTATTATGCATCCAGCTAATTAAATTAGTTAATTATGCCGCTGCCTGAAATTGACACAATTTTAATCAGTAGCACCTGAAAGCATTCACCTCCTAACTATTCCAGCCTGTTCCTGAGATTGCAAAACCAGTCTTTCTGATGCTGGAAAAAGGAATTTCATATAGGCCTAAGTACTTTTTTTTAGTTTTTCACTGTATGTTTTGTCACGGATGCCAAGAAAGTTAGAACAATTAGTGTGTCCTCCTTTTCCCCCGTTTGGCCTCCTTTCCACTTGTCCCTGTGCTCTTTGCACATATCTGGTCACCCCACCTCTGGGTGACTTCATGGAAATGGAAGCAGTACGGTGTGGTTTGAAAATGCACATTTCTTCCAGGATGTGTTTTTTAACCTCCTAGCATACCCTAGAGCCTGGATAATCCCTGCAGATCTCCCATCCAACTATCAACCATCCACTTTCTGCTTAGCTTCCAAGCCCAGACAAAGTCATTTACATTTAACAACTGTGTGTGGAATATGCTTAATTCACATCTAGAAGCAATGCTCCGCGGGGCAGGGCTTGAATTTGTGTAGAAGGATGTTTACTTCCAAGGGACAGGAGACATGGCTGTAAACCCACCTCTCCGAACTCGACTAAATTGTTAGTTTTCCCAGCTGACAAGTATAATTTAACCCAGCTCCAAACGAGTACAGTAGTTGCACGTGTTCCTTCACTTCCCTTCCATTTGCAAAGGGAGTGGAACCAAAGAAAAAATATTTTTAAAATCCAGTCCAAAGCATATCTACTCGGGGGCAGTCTGCGGCAGCGATCCCTGGCTCCAAACTGGCGGATGCAAACCCAGCACCTTTTTAACATCTATGTACAAAGCGGGGGGGGGGGGAGCATTGATGCATGTAAAGAAGGAACAAGGTTTTGATTCCTTGGTTACAGTTGCAACCTTGACTTTTTTATCCCCACCCCCACCTTGTGTGGATACCCCTGGCTAGGACAAAATAAAAATGATTTGAGAGTAAAAATGGGGGATTTAAGTCCTGAAAGGAGACCTGTTTGAAGCCAGCCCTGTATATCGTGCACGTTGTGGCAGAGTAACACTGACAGCGTCTGAGTTAGGTGGAGCAGGTTGGCTGCTGGAACATACTGTCCGTCTTGGCTGGTGACACGCCTGCAGCTGGAAACACCCCAACCTGAGCAATGTGCTGCAGGTGGTTTGTGAGGCGTCTTGCCCCATTCTTTCTCCCCACCTGTAATGCTGATACAGAAAGAAATAAACATGCAATTCTTGTTGTCCTCACCTGGAATTTTGTCATTCCATTTGGCCAATGTCTGCTTTTTTCTGGTGTTACAAAGGTACACGCTAATCTGGATTAATTGGAGTTAGAGGAAGCTGAGGGATATTTTCTGTAGTCAGTCCCCATTCCTTTGAAGCATCTCACTGGGCCTTTGCAGTAATCCTAAATATGACTAATCTTGGTGAATCATTATTTGATCTCCATTTTAAAAAGGGAAATACTCATCAATTGCTTCTTGAATGTACCGTTCCTACAGCGCCTGTCCCTGGAGCATGGGAGGGAACAGGCAGAAACCAGTTTTTTATCGCTTTGGATTGAGAAACCCATTTTGCGTTGGGCTCCTGCGCTACTGAAGTATGAGTTTCATGTTTGGCATTAATAGCTTATGAGGACAGAAATGTGTCTCCCCGGCACTTTTCCCTCACTCAGCATCCCATGTGTAAAGACTGCCTTGTGAACGCTGCCCTTTAAAAAGAACTCTGTTCCAAGATACATTTTGCAGGCCCCATGCATACAGGAGAGTTTATAGTAATGACACAGGAAGCAGTCAATAAACAGCAAGCAAATAAAAACACAGCTGATAAATCCTGATTCAGCTGGCGAATGCCCCAGGGTTTGGCCCTTGCAGATCAACTCTACCAGTTTTTTTGCAAAATTAATAATGGTAGCTCTGGTTTTTTGCTTTTTGTTTTCCTGGAAAAGTCTTACTCCATAAATAGTCCGTTTTAGGGAACTTCCAGGTACAAATCTGATGACAGGCTGAATTGACCCCCACCCAACTCTTTTGATCAAATAACACAGTGTGTTTTCCATTACATTAAGTTGGAGTTCCTTGCAAATTGGGGATTCATTTTATTTGTGTGCAGTGTGGAATGAATCTCATTTTAGCTGGAGAACAGAAAGTCTCTTTCCAGTGGAATTTGATTCTGGGTGACTTCATGGGCATGTCATTTTCTCCAGCGTAGGTTGACCAACCTCATTGGAGAACATATGTTGAAATCCACATAACATCACAGAAACACTGAAGACCTCGGTTGCTGAACTCACAAATTCATGAGTGGGGAGGTTCACAGTCTTCCTTATGCTGCTGACACAGAATATATAATTGGTACTAATGAGTTTTGCTACTTTGCATGTTTATATTAATATTAATCTTAACAAGACCACCTTGCCAGAATGTTGGAAGGGAATTAAGCAAAGGGCCTCCAAACTGTCTGTCCATCGATTATCAGGATAACACTCCCAAAACATTTTCCCCAAGGTATCCCAAAGAGAGGGTGGCTCAGATGCTGCTGACCACACGATCCTCTTCGTTCTCCTGGCCACGGCAGCTGTTCTGATGGAGTTGCAAAGAATTTCTGGCTGTTCAGACTTTGCCAACCATATTGTTTGTTCCACCCCAATGGAACATCGGGAAAAAGGGGCTAGGAGCTCGGTCTGTCCATCCACCAGGACTTGTGCAATGGAGGTGATGCAGATGGAGTTGGAAAGTGGGCTGGGATCTGCAGAAGTCCAGAAACATTTGCCCGGTTCATCTGTATGGGAAAGACAGTTGGGCAGCGCTCAGAGTTCCTTGGACGCCAATTCTGTGCCTTGAACCTTTGGGTATATCGGGGGATGTCTACGTCAAGATGGTATCCATGACTGTGCAGTTGAAGCCCTGCTCCTTTTTTGACACATGTCGTGACACATTTATATGACCTGATAACAGGGAAGTTTGGTAAATATGACTTTTGTCCCTGAAGTGCAAGTGGTAAGCAGTCTTCCTTTCCAGTACTGGAGCTGAGGTTAATTTTAAGCACTTTATTGTTCAGAATTCAGAAAGAGAGATGAAGAAATTGCCAGCTCTCTGCTGCTATCTAGTGGTGATCCAGGTCTTTGAAGTCCAGATACGATACCTTGACAATGTCCTGTGAAATCTTCTGCCTGACCCGAATACGTCATCTAGAATGGTTTTGTTTTTGCTGCATACTGGTTTATTCACAGGTTGGTTTCCTTCATGGGCTGCTATAGGATGATTCGGTTTACTTCCGAAGGCACTTATCAAGAATCTGTAAGAGATGGCTTCTTTAATTTGTAGGTAGAATGGAATAAACATTACATGTTGGGCCCTTTGGACACACCCGCATTATGGAAACAGAACTCAGTTTGGCATCAGTTGTTTGCAATTCAAGGGCTAAAAACATGGGGTGGTTATTTTTAATTGATATTGCAGCACCTCAGTCATATGCTAATCAAAACTAATTATATATCTGTATGTATTGTGTATGTGAGAGAGTGGCCGGATCTGTTCATATCTTATTAGGCTGTGTAATTTATATTTGTTCACCCACTTGTGTAAATGAAATCCTGTAAATGTAGATTTCTAAATAATCCCCCAGCTGAGACTCCCAGGGATCAAATGCTTATTCAAATAAAGGAAAAAGGTCAAGTCTTCATTGACTAATGGTTGGAAAATAGGTGTCTTTCTAGAAAGACGGGGTTTTTAGAAGAGAAGCTTCTCCAAAAACTGGATTTAGTGTCCTACAGCCCTCTGCTTTTTTGCAGTGCACTTCACCAAATTTATACATTGTCACTATAAGTCTGACTGTTGAGCCAACACAATTGTAATGACCATGGGATCTTGTGGTGACATCTGTCCTTCTTTGCATCCCCAGGACCTGGTGGACTGGAGAAAGCCTCTGCTTTGGCAAGTGGGCCACCTAGGTGAGAAGTACAACGAATGGGTGCACCAGCCAGTGGACCGGCCTATTCGCCTGTTCTATTCGGATTTCATGGAGACCCTCTCCAAGGCAACATGGTAAGGTCCTAAGGTAGGGCAGGAGTCTGCAGCGGGTGCAGGCCAAAGGCCCAGGCCGGCAGAAGTGGGATAAAAAGTAGGTCTGGCCAGGATAAAGCTTAAGTTTCATTTCATGCTACTGAGCTGGCTGGGCTGATCTCAGACTTGGCCCTGGCTAGTATTTGGATAGGGGACCACCAGGTCACTGAGGGCTGCAAAAACTAGACTCAAACTGGAAGTAAAAAAAAAAAACAAAACAGGAAGAAGTCAGATCACTTTAATCTTGCTGCCATGATCATTGGGAGTCAATGAGATTTAGTTAATGTGAGAGCACCCCATATTTTGAATAGTTACCCCCTTCATTACAAGTCCTGATCTGATCTCATCTGAAGTCTCTGTGCAGATGTGGGGCTTCAGGACGTGCCCTGTATTCTAGGGCCCGCCTGTGAGTCCCGGGGGTGTGCTTTGCACCCATGGGTCCCTAAGTTTCGGCAGGCTGCGTTCAGAAGGCCTAAGACCCCCTAGTCCCTTGAGGGCAGCTCCCAGCCCAGCCCAGCCTCCCCTCCATTCCAACCACCAGATTTGGGGATCAGATCAAATGTGTTGGAGTTCGAATTGCAGGTGGAATTGTGATTCTTAAAGCAAACCACAGCTGCTGAGTGGGGTCTGGCAAAATAGTCTGGATTAGGGATGAATTGTAGAGGAAAGGGTCGTCACCCTCACACTCACAGACTGGTCCTGATCTGACTCAGGGTGGAAGGCCCAGCTTCTGTCTGGGAAAAGCAGAGTCTATCAGGCTATTTATTCCCCCATTTCCCAATCTAATCTGTTGTCTTGAGATCTCCTGTTGGTCTCCCATCCAAGTGCTAACCAGGTCTGAGCCTGTTTAGCTTTTTGAAGATCAGCTCAGGTTGGCTCCTATTTACTTTGTTAAATCATGCAAATGATTGCATGAATACTTTCATGTGCACTTTGGTCCTCAGTTCTCTGATTTTTAGCTAGGAATATGCCTTGCTGACTCTTACAACTTCAAAGGAAAACCCGGGTGCTGTGCAGACCATTTTCCCTTGAGGCTTGGGATGCTCTGAGCGTCCTGCAACATGAGCCCTTAACTCAGCAGTTCCCACAGGTCTCGCATCAGCAAGCACACACCACAGAGAAGCCCAGCCTGGTGCCACGTGTGCCCTGAAGGCCAGTCCCGACAATACAGGTGTTTCCAATTGTTACTTGAGGGCTGCCAGAACTCTGCATTCTGTCAAACTGGAAGAGAGCACACTTCCTGGACCCTGTGATCCTTACACTCCCTGGGTTTAGTAGGGCTGTGCAGTCCTTTGGATTCAGGTAGAATCCAATGGAGCTTGGCAGGAATCCTCCTACCATCCTGGACAAATGGCTCTCCAGTCTTTTCTTGAAAACCACCGATGCAGATGGAACACTTGCCTTGGGCTCATTAAAGTAAGCACATCTTTTTCAGGGTTGGGGGTCTGTTTGCAGGAGCCCTTCCTCGAAGCCCAAATGTTCCTGCCTGTTCTGCAGCCTCTCTTCCTGCTTGCATGCAGAGCATTGCACGCCCCAGGGCTTAGCTGAGACCTCTTGCAGTGATGAGGCCAAATGCCAGGAAAGCAACAGCTGATGATGGCAGAGAAACTCACCTGCCTTTTTCTCCCACTTCTCATTCAAGCAGATGTAAGAGAATTTGCTTTCACGGTTCTTCCAAAGGAAAGGAGAATTTCGGAGATCCTGTACTCCTTGAACGACCACCACCATCTCTCCCGTGGGGAACAGCCCCCTCAGCTTCCACAAAATCCTGAGGGAAGAGGCCAGGAGAGAAACCTTCTCATTTGGCCTTTTCAGTCATGGTGGTCTTGTTACTGCCTGCAAGGAATCTTCTCCTTGAGAGATTGTGCATGAGTTTCTCCTCCCCATGGAGAAACTCAGGGAAATCATCCGGCCAGTTTCTTTGCCTAATTCAGTGCAGAATCTGAAAAGGCTGCTTCAACCCAGTTCTAACACCAGATTTCAGATTGCAGGATGCATTGTGGATCAAAAACACCCTTGTTTTCTTCTAGGTACGTTGTCTGTATGTTCTGGCTACCAGTGATGTTCCTCCTCAGCTGGCACTGCTACATGACACTTGCCCAAGGCAACACCCAGCTGTTCTCCTCCTTCACATCAGGTGAGGCTGCTGTGCTGGCCAGTGCCTTTTTAAAATAAAATCCGCTCAACACTTGGGTGACCAAGAATGGAGACAGTAGGGGGAATGGGAAGTGCCTCCAGCATGTTCTCCTCCTTACTCCAAGCCCATCCACCCAGTGGCTTTGGAATCCATGTTTGCAAATGTTTAGGAGGCTGATGGTGGTGAATGGAGTCAGCAAAGAGCCAGGCCAGCCTCCCCCTCTGCATCTTGGGCCCAGCTGGATCAGCATGAAGTGCGAGAGCTAAGCCAGCAAAGCCAGCTGTTGGGGCTCCCTTTGCTTCCCACAGAGCATACCATTTTGTCATGGAAAGAGGGCTTCTGAGCATGGAAAGTGTGCTGTGCTTTCACTATTCACCTAAGCCCGGGGTAGTAACCTGCAAATTCCTTGTTTTGTGCCTCTATGGTTAGAATGGCTGAAAATAAGCAGCATGGTTTCCTGCCAATTTGCATTAAAAATGTAGTGCAAAACCTACAATAAAACAGTGGGGTGGGGGGGACTCCCCTGCCCCAATTCAAACAATCAAGGAAAGTGTGTGGCCTGGCCAGTCCCTCTTTGCAATACTGCTTCATCCTCTAAGCCCGCGTTTCCAAGGTTGCCCACTCTCTTTAAAACCTTTGCAACTGATAGCAGGAGGCTGTTAGTCCAGGTGGCTAATGATGGTCAGCAGCTCTTCGACCAGGACTGGAGAGAGCACCTGTTGTCCAAGGTTCTGAGGCCCGGAGACTCAACACAGAGGGAAGCCTGTTGGGCCAGCAGCCTGCATTTCTCTTGCTCCTGTGCTTCCTCACCCTCCGTCACTCTCTCGCCCTTTGGCTCACAGTCCCTGTGCTACAGCCCTGTTTCTCCCTTGTTCTCCACTGGAATGTTTTTCTTGGGTGTGCTGTACCAGCCGAAGCTCTTCCCTGGGGGCAGGAAAGCCTGTTTCCCCTGCCCTTGAAGAGCCACCCTTCAAGCCAAAGACTTCTGCCCTCCAGCTGTTCTCAAGGACAGTCCTGGGTCCCATCTCGGGAGAAGGGTTTTTCTTCCTGAGCTCTTGGAAAGGCTGGGCAAGGAGTAACCTTCTTTATTCCCTGGCGGCTTCTCTCTCCCTGCCTAAAACGCAGATGTGACAAAACTGCCAGGAGACCAGAAAACACTCAACAGTAAAGAACAAAAAGCTCAGGGAAGTATCACCCAACTTTAAAAGAAGCGTGGGTTTACCAAATGAAACCCATCCGAAACGAGCTTCCTAGATGAAAAAGTTTGGCAAAGGGGGGTGAAGGTGCTGCTGTTTGTCTGTGACTGACTCTTCTGAATAAAGGTCCTGCTGGGACACACGCACATATACACATGCACCCTCCCCCATTCCATTTTCATGAGGGATGTTAAGAGCTTTGGGAGGTCCCCATGGGCAGAAGTGGCCCTCTTGATATTGCCATAGCTGATTTCCCACACAGAGAAGCAGAAATGCTGTTCTCAGTCTCCTGCACCCTGATGCCCCCATACCGGGGAAAGACAGACTTTGGGGAGAAAGGAAGAGGGGACTAGGAGGGGCTACACTCCCCCTTTCCTCCCACACCTTGGAAGCTGCTTGATTGGAGGTCCAGATTCCAAGCCCCAAAGGGCCAGTCTTGTCCTGATCTCCAGCGGCAAGCAAACATTTGGGAGAGGAGAGAACCAGGATCACCAGGCTCTCGTCCTGGGTATGGAACAAGGCCAAATTAGCTTTGGGGCCTCCTGCATGGTGGCACCAATGACGGGGCTCAGGACTGAAACGAGGCTAAAGGACAGCCCAGCCAGGCCCTTTGGAGGCAGCGTGGCCCTGGCTGGAGCTGAGGAGCAGAGCCGAAGCAGAGGGGGGGCTCTCACCGCTTTGAGATGGGTGATCACTAAATGGAACCGCCCTCTTTATAAGCAGTCTACCTCTGGCTACCAGAGGCTGGGGGCAAACAGAACGTTGCACTCATGCCCTGCTTCTGGACTTCCCAGAAGAGACTCCTGTCTGCCTGGCTGTTGTTGGAAATAAGAGGCTGGTTTTCACTGGTTTGCGCTCTGCTCCAGAGGACCGTTTTTGCTCACACTGACTTTCTGTTTTCCATCCTCCGTGTAGCCTATGCCATTCCCATTCACAAATACTGGTTCCCATTGCTCTTTCTTATGGGGATATTCACCTGGTCCCTGGTGGAGTATCTCATTCATCGCTTCATCTTCCACATGAATCCTCCTGCCAGCAGCTACTATCTGATTACCTTGCATTTCCTGCTGCACGGCCAGCATCATAAGGTAGGGGGGCAGCGAGAAACTGGTGGGTGGGGGTGGCTTGGGGGGAACACATGTCTTGCACCCCCAAGCTCAGCAGCAGCCCAAGGGGAAGCCCAGCTCAGCAGTTCTGTGCATTGAGGGATGCAGAGCTGTCAGCTGTGCGGAGGACAAGACTGGCTTGGCCCGGTCTCAAGAAGTGTTGTGGTTGAGATTAAACTGCTGTTTGACTTAGGGCAATTCTGCACAAAAGCCTCAGCTGCTGGTTTCCCAAGCTACTCTACCTGTTCCTGAAGCTGACTTAAGAAATTCCAGGCTTGATTGCAGTGGCTGAGACTGCAGCTGATCCATTGTTCCCATTTTTTGTATTTCCGCCTGTGCAGGGAGAGCAAGACCCACCGGGTAGCCCCTGGGGGAGCGCGATCTACCTGGCCTGCTTGTTCCTTCCTACTAGAGCAATGTTTCTCAGCCTTGGCAGCTTTCAGAGGTGTGGACTTCAACTTCCAGAACTCCCCAGCCAGCCTTGAAGCCCACACCTGTGAAAGCTGCCAAGGCTGAGAAACATTGCTCTAGAGTGATCTGGTAGCACCTTTTGCAACTAATTTTATTAAAAGGCATAAGCTTTGATGAGATCATACTATCAACATTCAGTGGAAAAACTGTCCATGCTTATGGCTCAAACTTCTGACATGTTTTGCCCACCCCCACTGCAATTCAGGCACGTTAAGACTCTGCAAGACAGCACCATTCACGTCTCTGCAAAGTTTAATGCATTTGCTTTGCATTTTAATTTCCAAAGCAGAAAAAGGTCAAAAACATTTGGTTCCCACCCACCCCCGTGTCACCACTTCTGTGGAGGATGGGAGGGGGGAAGAGTGCTCCCACCTGGTGAAAAATGGTCCATTTTTGTTTTAGAGAAATCAAGATAAAAAGAGAAGTGGAATTTGTGACAATTCTGGGTTCAGAAATAACCCCAACTGTAGTTGCTATAGGCTTACCAGAAACAAGTGCCAGGAGTGGGGGTGTCAAAAAGTCAAGATTGTGGTCTGCAGGATCAAAGACTGAGCCCTTTTTATGTGTATCACATGAATCAAAAGGCTGGAGTGAGTTTCAATCATGCACCATGGCTGCCATCTTAACAAGAGTGCTCTTAAGATACAGAAGGTTGCCCAAAGCTGTGTCTGCAAATACTTGGGTTTTCGCTGCCCAGCTCTCTTGCCCCAAGTCTGCAGGCTTTGGGGGTCCTTCATGTCAGTTCCTCCAGTCAGACTAGGACGTGAGGGCAGCCAAGCACGTTTTGGAATAATGGAAAAATTAATAACCAAGGAACACCCACCCAAGTTGCCACTGTCCATAAAGGCTGGTCCAAAACATCACCAAGCAAAATTCAAAATAGTCACGCAGCCTGAGAAGCTAGCGAAACAGATGCCTCTTTTGCAGCCGAAGAACACGAGAAATGGGAAGCCCAGTTGTGGCTTAGCACAAGCATCACCTGAAGAAAAATGGTCAGATCCTGTAGCCAGACCAGAAAGTGGGGAAAATCTGAGGACTGCGATGGCAACTTCCTGCCTCGGCCGTCCTTAGAGTCTTGAGATGCCCAGGGAGACTAGCGGCAGGGCTTGGGATGAGCACGTGGGTGCCCTAACACAGCTTCTTTCTCAGCATCGCTCAGCAGCTGCTCCAGCTGCTGACATCTGACTGTGTCCCCTGTCACTCCCTTGCAGTCCCCGTTCGATAGCTCCCGCCTGGTCTTCCCACCTGTGCCAGCCTCCCTGCTTGCTTTACTTTTCTACGTTCTTGCCCGCGTGGTTTGCCCTGGAGTCTTTGGGGTCTCCATCCTGTGCGGAGGGGTCTGTGGCTACCTTATTTATGACATGATGCATTATTACTTGCACTACGGCTCACCCAGAGAAGGCACCTACCTGTACAGACTGAAGATCTATCACAGCAAGCACCATTTTGAACACCAGAATGCAGGTAACGGTGGCCTTTGCCGGGGACACCAGGGAGGGGAGCGGGTTAGGGGTGCAGCTGTGCTCCACATTCCTCTTTCTTTGCTTTCAAGCGTCTTAGCTTCCAGAGTCAGAGGTATGGTAATACTGCTTTCAGACACTGAGCATCTTCTGCTCTGCATGCCGTGTTCTGGGCTTGAACCTAGAAACGTTTCTCCCACCCTCTTCCCCAAAGTGGTTGGCAGTGCTTGGCCTCAAAGCTATTGACCATAGTGGTTTGCAAGCCACAGCTGGATAACTGGATTTAGCTATCTGGGCTTGTTCAAGAAACTCAGCAAGCTCAGTGTACAGATCCCACTTCGAAGACTTCTGTGAAAGATAAGGGAGTCTTCCTGCAGCACTTCCTGCACACCTTGGGGACCTGTTTGCAGCAAGCAGACGTTCTCTGTGTTGTTGTGTTCCCACTCAGAGCATGGAAGCCCCTCCCCCCTTTTGTTCAGAAAAACCAGGAGGTCCCCAGACCCTCCTACTGGGCTGCAGGGAGCAATGGCCATGCTCTGAGTGTGCTCTCAGTTTATGTGATAGACCTGAGTATGGGGAGTTTATTTATTTATTTATATGTCAAATTTATATCACCGCCCAACTCCCCCATGAGGAGGGACTTTGGGTGGTTCACAACAAAACAATTTAAAATCAGTAAAAACATAAATAATCCAAATATAAAATACAATTATAAAATACAGTAAAATCCAAGAGATGGTGATATTATTTCAGCCTATGTCCAGATAATATCGGTCAAAGGTAAGACTAGGGAACCAGCCAACCCCAGAACTGACTATTCCCATCCCCACCCCATGTGTGATGACAAAACCAGGTCTTCAGTTTTTTCTGAAGTCTGAAAGGGAGGGGGCCAACCTCACTTCTGGGGGAAGAGTGTTCCAAAGGGCAGGGGCTGCTGCAGAGAAGGGTCGCCTCCTGGACCCAGTCAGATGAAATTCTCTTGCAGACGGGGTCCGTAGCATGCCCTCTCTGCATGACCGGGCGGGACAGGTTGAAGTCATGGGGAAGAGGCGGTCCCTCAGGTAACCTGGTCCCATGCTATATAGGGCTTTAAAGGTGATAACCAACACCTTGAATTGGACCCGGAAGCAAACTGGCACCCAATGCAGCTCACAGAGCAAAAGTGTTATATGTGCTGATCTTGATGCCCCTAAAATCGCCCGCGCGGCTGCATTCTGGACCAGTTGAAGTTCTCTGCAATTTGCACACTTTTGCTGGGAGGCAGGAAACCAATCATAGGAAATACACTCTCTGGGTGAAAAAAAGGAAAAGCATCCCTTTACCAATCTTCTTTCATATTTCATGTCCCTAATGCTGATTGTGGGGTGTCCCTAAGTCTGCCTCTCCCAAATGGGCTGGGAACACAGTCCCCTTGGGGCAAACCTGTTAAAGGTCTGAGAGGAGGGCTGGAGGTTCACACCCTGCTTTAACCTGTGTTTAAAACACTGCAGCGCCTCTGCTTCATTTCACCATCTTTTCCCAGCAGGTTAAATGCTCAAGGACCCGACTTACACTGCATGTTCTTTCTTCCTCTCACCCCTTTTCAGGGTTTGGTATTTCCAGCCGATTCTGGGACCATCCCTTTCAGACGCTGATTCCTGAAGAAACTGCTAAGAAAGATTAGTCTCCGGGGTGCCTGCCTGGCCTGTTGCTGTGTTGATAGTCCTTTGGTGGGACTTTGCAAAGCTGAGGAGCGGGGCTTGCAACAGGACTGTGGCCCAGAGCGGGGAGAGAACTGACTTTCCGTTTCATGCTGCTTTTTGTGGCCTTATTCCTTGGGGTTCTAGGGGGAACAGTGCCTTAAGAGGCCCGGGGCTCTGAAGAAGCAAATGGTGGGGAGAGGGCCAAACTGTATCTCAGTGTCATAGTCAGGGACAGGTGCGAGGAGAGAAATCCTGCTCAGCTCTATTTCCAAGCACCCCAAAATTCAGTGGTACCTCTACTTTTTGTAACATAAATGATTGAATGTATACCTATGACATCTAAGGAGATCTTGTGACAGAGCATGACTCACAAGGGGCTCTGGACTCCTAGATATCCTGGTTGCTAGCACGGGTTTTGTGGGTGAGAGAAAGGATGCATGGTGGAACGAGAGGAACTCTGTCAAAACCTTTGGGGTGAGTGTGGATTAGGGATCTGCATGGACCTAGCTTGGTTGCTCTTTGTTGCTCTTTGGAGAACATGGTGGAAAGGGTCAGCCAGGATTCCCAACTCGGTGCTGATCTCTTGGGAGAAGGATGGAGACCCACTTCAGCAGGTATATCAAGCCTGACTGAAAATGGGTTGACTTTACTGTAAATTGGCCAGTTGAAAAGATTCAAATCATGTACTGTGGAATTATACAAAACTAGTGTTCTTACTTTAGCTGGATTCAAAGGCCCAGTAGATTCTGAAGAATCCTCCCCTCCATTCTTGCTGCTTTTCTGGTGGTTGCCATTATGATATTATAAGCCAAGAATGAAAGTGTGTCAAGCAAGGGTAAAAGAAAAGGCAAACTTCCCCTTTCTTCTTTTTTGTCTTCCTGTGCCCTTAATACTTTAGTCTCAAGTGGCACTCCGTAATTGCAGTCACTATCACAGTCTGACTCATATTACCTTTATCTTTTGTTTTGTAAAAGTCACCAATTGCCTGCACTCTTTAATAGTAAGAAAAAACATTCCCACGAAGGTCTGGTTCGTTTGTTTAATTTAATTCCAATTGATTCAAAAGCACTTTCACCCAAAAAATAATCTTTCAAAATAACTGTCCTCTTTATCCGTTTTAAACTTTCTTACATCGACTCCTTGTTAAGCTTTTTGCCAAAGTTTAAAAATCTTTTAAACCTTTCTTTTCCTTTATTCCTTTGCAATCCAGAAAAAGTAATAACTCACCAAGTGGAATTTTTTTATCCTGCCACTCAGAAAAACCTTCTTTAGCTGTAAATTAGTTACAAGAAATGAGGCTCAGCGAACCTTACGTCCGTATAGGCCGCACTATGGCTGTGAGCTTGATTGAAATCCCTTGACTCCCAGCCGCTCAATTCATGTGCCAACTGCAAAAACTTCAATTCCTGCAGTCTACTCATGAGGAGCAGCTTGTCTGGAGTGCAAGTGGACAATCTCACGATCTCTCATTTTTCCAGAGAGACTTCGCTGGCCAGAATTTGCCACTTGGCTACCAATCTCTGCCTCAGTGATAGCTATCCCTCCTCCTTCCAGGGCATCTAGTTAGCCATGAATCCTCACCGGAGGCCCTGGGAATCCAGAGCTGACACACCTTGAGGCTGCTCTGGCAGAGTTGGCTTCAGGGAGAAAGTGCTGCTATGATAAAAGCAGTGTTGTGTGCAAGCTCTGCTCCTTCTGTGTGTGACATCACAATGCATGTAGAAAAGGGATGGACTTTGCACTTTGATGCTGCAGCACTGCTTTGTCAGCCTGACGCCCCTTGACCCCCACCCCCACCATGGAAATTGCTGTGCAGGGGCATTCACAAGAGGGCCAAAATCTGAAGGTGGTGGGTGGGTGTTGCAATTAAAGCCCCACCTCTTGTGGGGTGGACACATACCAAAGGAGTGGGGCTTGATTGTGACACCACACCCACCATGTTACTGATCGTTATCTCCCCTCCGTGGATGTCTCTGGACAATAGGAACCTTCTCTGATGGCATTGCCAAGAGTGTCTCCTTCCACCCTCTCTATCCGGGAGTACTTGATGTCCTATGGGAGCATCCCCAAAGCTCCCCCTTGCACCCTTGCTCGAATTGTGCCCTTATGTTTCCGGAGAAGGGGAATCTGGAACATGCTCTTGTTTGGCATGGCCTGGGCTCTTGTTGCCCTATTGCCAGTGATGTCAAGAACCAGAGGGTTGAATCCTCACTATACTGAGATGGAGGACTGTTGCAGGAGAGTGGAGTTGGAGGGTTCTGGCTCTTCCCCTCTGGGACCAGGATGCTCTCCTGCACCTCTGAGTCCTCCACCCTCAGGCCTTCTCCTGCTGGGAGGGAGAATGGAGTTGCGGCAGTGGGAGGACTTCTGCTGCCCTCTGGTTGCTCTGAAAGAGGCAACGCCCATCATCAGCTGCTCTCCTATCACGGTCATCCCCTTTTGATTCTGCTATAAAAGTTTCCTTTTGCTCTCCTTTGGATTAAATGTCACTGATGAAATGTTTGGGGTGAGTGCAGTTGCCAGCTAGGTTATGTGCCATACAGGACCCTCACATGCTCAAAGGCAGTGAGAAAGTCTTCAGGGACAGATGCCTGAGTTGCACTGATCACGCACATCAATGCGCATCTCAGAATCTCAAGACAGAAAGTAGCTTTTTGGCCTCTGATTAGAGATTCTAACATGCCCAAAAAACTGGGTGTATTTGCAGAAGATATCCAGGTGCAACCATAGGTAAGAAAGTGACCCCACTTATCCTGTGCCAGCCAGTCTGGCAAAATGGCACATGCAAAAAACAGGTGGGGTTTGGTAGCAGCCCTATGAGCTGGTGTGGTGCCATCTTGGTAGCAGCTGTCCATTCATACTTCTGCCTGTTTTATAATTAGCAACCTTTTTTTAAGTTCCATGAATTTAACAAGCAGCAGATGAGTATACATGCACCCCCAACTTGGCAACCGTTCTGGCCTCTGTCTCCTGAGTTTAGAAATCAGGAAGATGGGTTAAATTGAGATTCTTCCTTTGGGTTGACTAAAGTGAACCACTTCCTTTGGGTTGACCAAGGGAACCACATCTAGGGTAATATATAAATTATGACAAATCATAGATAAAAATGGAGGTTAAGGTGCTGCACCTTAATTGTATTTTTATCCCTTTTTAAAGTCCAGGCAAGATGTTAGGGCTACTGTTAACCTAGCTTGGCATTTTGTGTGCTAATTTCATCTTCATTTGATTTACCATTGTGTAGAAACAGCCACAGCAGAAGTTTACAAGTGATTTTTTTAATATGCTAGGAGTCAGGCCATGGTTAAAGAATTTTGTTTTACTGAATTACGATTTACTGAGTTGAATCTGTTTTAGAAGTTCACACAACCCACTGAAACATAATAAACTTAGCACACAGGCTGGGTTTCCACAACCCTCTAAGCTTAATTGTGGTTGGCTAGTTTGAATGTTGACCTATAAGTCAAAGTCCCAGGATCCTTATTTTGGAAACAGTGCTGTGAACTCTCCCAAAGACACATTCTCCAGCCCTGAATTGCTAATTTAGTTATTAGTGAGTTCCTTTTGTGATGTGGTGTAGCAGGAGAGCCCTGTTAGCCTATGGTGGCAAAAAAATTTGGAATCTGGTAGTGCCTTTTCTGATTAACCAACTTTATTACAAGGCCTAGGCTTTCATGAGCTTCTGCCTTTTAATTCAGTTTGTTAGCCAGAAGAGGCACTACCAGACTCCTGATCCTGTGATGACAAATGAGAACTCCACTTGAGCCTGGGAATATTTGCACAGCTCTGATGCAGTTTTGATTTAGATGTGTGAATAATTCACCTTCCGAGGTTCCTGTCAGGCCCAGCCCAAGAACAACAGGGAAACAGCCCAGCCAAGCTCAGTTCTTTTATTGCTTACACCATATAGATGGAATCTTGCCAGACTAAAACTTACTACTATAACCTAGTGGATATACCCTGGGAGATTCTAGGGAGTGGCTATTCTAAATCTCTTCCTCTTTCCACGATCCAGCTCCAGACTGTGTTGTCTCTTGTCTTGCCCCCACTTCCTGGAATGTGCTCCCTCCTTCCTAAGAACCTGCTGCACTCTTGCAGTCCACCACATCACCTCCCGCTTTGTAGACACCTTCCATCACAGCTCCTGATAAGAACAGGAAGAAGGAGGCACACTGGTGCTCTGGATGTCCTGATAGGCCCCAGATCCCCAGATGACATATCTTCTGCTTCTCTCCACTCACATCCCAAAAGCAAGGATGTCTTTTGAATTTTGTGGGGTCAGTGTTAAACATGCACCACTTCTGTTTTATACCAGCACTGTTCCCTGGAAGTGTTTTGAAAAGCTTTCTGGAATTCATCATCTCCAGTGAAAGCCCCTGCAAAGAGATGCCGCTGAGTTCCTCTCCTTTTTCTGTTCTGAATTCCCCATCTTCTAATGTTGACTGCATAAATGCTTTAGAAAAAGAAGAATGATGGTATATCAAACTATAAATACTTGTACATAGGTTACGTATATTTTGAAAATAAAGAAACCTTTTGAAGCCTGTTTATGTGTGGGAGTAGTTCGAGACCGAAATGCTGGGGGTTGAGGTGGTGGGAAATAAAAGAATTTTGCAGTGAACAATGGTTGCATTCAAAGCATACCCATTGCAGTAGCCAGCATGGGCTGATCCCTTTTCCCCAGGACAGGGAGGGTGGGGACAGATGGAGGAAGCATGGAAAAGGAATATATTGCTTTCTATAACTCCTCCAGCTGCAGTAACTATTACAGGTTTCTTCTTGACTGCAGATATCAAGAGCTAAGCCTCATTAGCAGCTTTCTGCATCCAAACACAGCATACAGCCTCTTCAACTCCACGAAAGTTAGCCATCACAATAAGTTGCTGAAGCAAAAATAAGAAGAGGACAGTTCTTGGAGCTCTTCTCAAACCTTGCAGCTTCTTGGAATGTGGCACCAAGCTGCAAGGTTTAAGAAGTGTAGCAGGGCAACCACCTCCCTTCTCTGAAGTTGAGAAAGTGGTAAGCCAGCATTCAGTTTCCCTTTGTAAGAACGCAGCGTTCAGCGCTGAATAAAGACTCTGTGAGACGCAGGCTCGTACGAAAGCAATTTACTCAGGTGTAATGCAGGTGGTTACAAACAAAGCCAGGGTTGGCTTGGCACAGGTTACATAGCATTTTATAGTCTCCCCGTTTCCCGCACTTTGCAAGTCCCGCCTGTCGACTGCCCCTGACTGCCCCTGCTCACCTTTGCCCATCCTTGGCTCATCCCTTGCCCTCGGCTCTCCCCACCCCAGGTCGATGGCAGGTTCAGCCAGGGTCCTTTGTTTTCTGCTGCTTTGCTTGCGTGGCAGGTCCCATGAGGCTGACTCACGATTGCTCTTGATGGGCGGTTGAGTGCGGCTTGAACTGCAGAGTTTTTTGTCTTCATTGTTGGCTGCTTGCCTGCGGCGGTTGGGGAAAGTCCTGTTTGTTGCAGAGTAATTGATTCCTGCCGCAGGTTAATTGCTGCCACCCGTCAGCAGTTCACCTGCAGTTTTGCGCTTCCTCTTTCGATTGCCTGCACCTGAGGCAAGGAAACTGACTAGGAGCGTTTGAAATTAGCTAGGAGGAATGGTGGCTAGCTTGAATGGCATGTGCCGTGCCAGGCTGAACCTGACATACCACCCCCCTGAAAAGCGACCCCCCCCCACTATTTGGGCTTGTCGGGGTACCAATTATAAAAGTCTTTGACTAGCTGCGGTGCATTGATGTGTTTTTTGCTCACCCACTCGCTGTAGGCTTTTGGGAAGTGTTTCCACTGCACCAACAGTTGGACCTGGCCCCTGTGCTTCCTGGCATCTAAGATCTCCTTTACTTCAAAGTGCTGTTCTCTCTCCACCATGAGGGGTGCTGGAGTTGGCTCTTCCTTGTCCCAGTCGGCCAAGGGTTGGTGTGGCTTCAGCAGGCTACAGTGGAACACCGGGTTCACTTTCCCTAGCGCTTTGGGGAGCTCCAGTTTGACGGTCACTGGATTGATTATTTCTGTGATGGGAAAAGGCCCCATGAACTTCGGGCCCAGCTTTTTTGACGCCTGATGTGTCCTCAGGTTCTTCGTAGACAAATACAGTGGTACCTTGGTTCATGAACTTAATTCATTCCGCAACTCTGATCGCAACCCGAATTGGTCGCGACCCGAATCAAATTTCTCCATAAAGTTCAATGTAAATACGGTTAATCCGTTCTGACCCCTCCGAATTTGATCGCCAACCCATTTTGGTCACGTCCTGAATCAAATTTCCCCATAAGGTTCAATGTAATTATGGTTAATCCGTTCTGAACCATATGTTTTTTTTTTTTAAACCACAAAAATATGACACAAAGTACAGTACGAAGAGAGAGAACACTAACCTTGCTCGACGCGACTTCTGGCGTGGAGGACAGGAAGACGGGTGGGGAGGCGGTTATTGCTTGGAGGGAGAGTCCCCCTCCCTATGGGAAGCCACGACCACGTGTCATGGGAGGGAAAATGGCCGCGGATCCTGTTCGTCACCCGATTCGGCGTTCGTTGAATGGAGGCAAAATTTTGCAAACAGAGCTGTTTGTGACCCGAATTGGTCGTGAACAGAAGCGTTCGTGACCCGAGGTACCACTGTATACCTTGTCCCCCACCTTCCATTCCCATTCTGGCAGCCACTTCTGGTCTGCATATTTCTTGTACTCTGCTCTGGCTGCCTCCAGCGCCGTCTGGGTTGCCCGCTGTGTGGCGCTGATGCGGCCGAACCACTCGTCCAGTGAGGTTATTTGGGATGGTTGTTGGGGTAGCTCTGGCATGGCCACGAACTCCTGCCTGGTGGCCACCTTAAAGGGGGTAAATTCAGTGCTTTTGTGCATTGCATTGTTGTAGGCTACCTCCGTGAATGGCAATAGCTCTGCCCAATCATCCTGTTGGTAGCCTATGTAGCACCGCGAGTATTGTTCCAGCCCCCCATTAAGGCGTTCTGTCGCTCCGTCCATCTCCGGATGCGCCCCCGATGACAGGGATTGCTGAGTCCCCACCTGTTTCAGGAACTCCCGCCAGAACTTCACAATGAAGTTCCCGCCTCAGTCGCTCACAATCCGCCGGGGGGCACCATGCAGCTGGTACACATGTTGGACGAACAACTGGGCCAGCCTCTCTGCCGTGCGGACCTGTTTGCAAGCCACGAAGTGTGCTTGTTTTGAGAACAAGTCCATGACCGCCCAAATGGCTGTCTTTCCCCTGCTTTCGGGTAGTTCCACGATAAAGTCCATCGCAATCTCCTGCCATGGAGCATCTGGACTTGCCATGGTTTGGAGGAGCCCCCAGGGTTTCCCTTTGAGTCCCTTGCCCATTGCGCAGGTCAGGCAGCCTACAATATATGCCTCTGTGTCTTTCCGGAGGGTTGGCCACCAAAACTGCCTCCAGAGGAGGTGGAGGGTCTTTACGACCTGTAATGCCCTGCGTTTTTATTATTGTGGCCCCATTCCAAGACCTCCCTCTGGTACCCTTCCGGTACATAGATATTACCCTCGCGCCACCACAACCTCCCCTGCCCCGTCAGCGAATCTTTATTCAACGCCAACCAGGTGTCCTTCTCACCAGCTTCCACGAAAGTCCATTTAAGCTCCAGCTCTGATCCTCGTCTTTGTCGCTCTGTTTCGCTGTGAGTCACCGCTCTCGCGGCCAGCTAGGTTACAGGAATAACTGAGTCTATGGCTTCCTCCCTCTGGCTGTTGTGCTGGGGCATGCGAGATAGTCCATTGGCTAGAAAGTTTCTCTTTCCCGGGATATGCTTCAGTTCAAAGTCAAATCAGGCAAAGTACTGCGACCAGCGCACTTGCTTGGGCGACAGCTTCCTGGGGGTCCTAAGGGCCTCCAGGTTTTTATTGTCCATCCACACCTCAAATGCTAACTCGCCCCTTCCAGCAGATGCCACCAAGTAGACAGGGCCCACTTTATGGCGAACGCCTCCTCCCACACCATCTACTGGTATTCCATCTTGCTAAATTTCCAGGATGCATAAGTGCACGGATGGAGGGCTTCCTCAGGTCCTGGCTGCAAAAGGACCGCTCCTGTCACTACGTTGGAGGCATCTACTTGGATCACGAAGTGGCGGTCCGAGTCGGGGTGGTGCAAGATAGGCTCTGTGGTGAACCGCTTCTTGAGGTCATTGAACGAGGGGCATGCTTGGCTTAGGGGCCTTCCCACTGCCTCGGGTCTTTAGTAAGTCTGTCAAAGGGAGGGCGACTTGGGCAAAGTTCGGGATGAACTGCCGGTAGAAGTTGGCGAACCCTAAGAAGGCTTGGAGTTGCCTCCGGGTCCATGGTGCTTCCCACCCCAGTACGTCCCTTACCTTCGCTGGGTCCATCTCTACGCCCCGGCTGGATATGTGGTACCCCAGATAGTCCAGTCTCTCCCAGTGGAATTCGCACTTGGAAAGTTTGGTGTATAGTTGCGCCTTTAACAGTCTTTGGAGCATGGCCCGCACTAACTTCACGTGCTCGGTCAGTGTCTCAGAGTAGATCAGGATGTCGTCCAGGTAGACCAGGACCCCCCGATAGAGGAACTCCTGCAGCACTTTGTTGATCAGCTGTATGAACACCCCTGGGGCCCCCTTTAACCCAAACATCATCACACGATACTGGAAGCTGCCTAGCGGGCAATCACCCTCACGTATCCGGACCCTGAAGTACACCTCCCTCGGGTCCAGTTTCGTGAACACCTTCCCCTTGGACAGGTGGGATAGTAAGTCCTTCATCAGCAGGAGGAGGTATTTCTACTTGGTGCTGATGGCATTCAGCCCCCGGTAGTCCATGCACAGTCTTAGTGAGCCATCCTTTTTCTCTCGGAAAAGCGCTGGGGCCGCCATCGGGGATTTCGCCGGTTGAATGAACCCCCTTTCCAAGTTCTTGTCTATGAACTCCCTCAGGGCGGCCAGCTCCTTCCCCGACATGGAATACATCTTAGGCTTGGGCAGTGTGGCCCCAGGCTCCAACTCTATGGTGCGATCGTTGGATCAGTGAGGTGGTAGCTGGTCCAAGTCTGCCTTGCTGAACACCGCCTCCAGGTCGCGGTAAGGACGCGGGATGCTCTCGGTGCCCCATGGCTCTCCCGCTGCCGCTTCAGTGGGTGCCGTTGCCACCGCAGCTGCCGTCTGAACCCACGCTGCCTTGGCACTCCGCGGTGCCACCGCCGCCATCAGGCCCACCATTGCTGCTGCTGCCTCTTGTGCCCCGCCTTGTCTGGGTGCTGCCTCTGCCACCTGATGTTGCTCTGGAGCTGCTGCTCCCTCTGTTGCCACCCATCTTGGGCTCCGGGTCTCCCTCATGGGCCCTCCCGTGTCTCCGAACCTTAGTGCTTCCATCGCTCAGTCGATGTGGGGGTTCCGCTGTCGTAGCCAGGCCAATCCCAGCATCAAGGCATAGTCCGCCATCGGGGCCACCACGAACCGCAGCTCCTCACGGTGGCTCCCAATCGTTATTTTGACCGGCTCAGTGTAGTACTGCACCGGTTCCCCTCCTATGATCGAGCTGTCCATTTGGCTAAATGCTATGGGCTCTTTAAGCCTCCGTACCCAGAGCCCTAGTCCCGACACCATCACAGGGTGTATGAGGCACTGGGTGCAGCCAGAATCTAGTGGGGCTTCCAGGCTCACCCCTGCGCCTGACCTCACCCCGCGGAGATGGACCTTTATCTGCATGGGAGGGCAAACCCCGCTTACCAGTGGGTCCTCACATCTTGCCGTCTCTGCCCGCACTGGGATGTTGTTCAGTGCAGACACCACTTGTTTCCTGCTGGCTTGGCTTCCTCTCCAGACAACCCAGACTCGGATGGGGACACCCTTAAGGGTTAGGGTTGGGGACCTAAACCTTTTGGGCATGTCCAGATCAGAAGCCCAGGATTCTCTAAGCATCTCTCCTCTTCCCACACCCCCTTTCCCTAAGATGAAATTATGCCACTGCATAACCCATGAAACAAAAATTTGCTTTACACACCCAGTCGGTCCCCCATTCCCCTGCCAGCTATAGAGGGCTGGTAAAGCCTCAGGCTCCGAGGTAGTGAGTTTGGGCATTTCTCTTAAAATAAGCCCCTCTCTTTTTGACAAAATACAAAATAGCATACATCAAAGCAGTAATACAGGAAAGCATCACACTGCAAACAGGACTGCAAGAACAGGGACGTGCCAGCAAAGAGAACAAAGTCGAAGTGCAACAGATGTTTTGGTCCAGATAGACATTCTGTGAATTTAAGTGACTGTGTGGAATTCTTTAAGGCATATGTTGAGGATCAGATTATTGCTATTACCTGGCAGAAAAAGAAGCAAAAACTGAAACATGGAAATTTGGAAAATACGATTGAGGAATCTTTGAATAATTATTTGCAACTGTCTCCCCGCAAATAACAGCAACAACAATAACATTTTAATATAATCACCCATTCCAGTGGACTTTGGGTGTCTTACAAAATATAATGCTAGATTAAAACAATTAAAACAATGAAACATGACATGTTTGCCTTTATGTTTGCAAAAATGGATCTTAATCTTGTTTATACACTCAGTCCTGTATATCTGTTGAATTGCATAAAGTGAGATTATCAGGAGGGAAGGGGAAAAACTGAGTAAGTTATTGGCTTCTAAATCAAAACCATACCAACTGTAATGTCATTCCTGTAATACAAAGATTCAAATTTGATAAACCAGCAATCCTTTCATTTTTTATATTTGACTTTGATAATGCCAATTCAATAGTTTTGGATGTACAAATTATTGTTTTTTTAAAAAATCAATTCCCAAAGATTACTCAAGATCAAGATGCCTGTTTAGTTGCATCATTTTGTCTCTGCAAGAAATAATGTATATTCTTAAATCAATTGTGTTAGGTAAGATTCCAGAGACAGATTACTGTTTTAAGGTGGTCACTGACTTTCTGGCTTCACACAGTTGGAGGTTTATAGTGACATCTTTTAGACATAAGAACATAAGCCGTGCCCTGCTGGATGGGACCCCCTGCCCATCTATCCAGCAGTCTGTTCTCACAGTGGCCAGCCAGCTGCCCAAGGAAGCCCAGTGGTCTTCCAGCAGATGGCCTTCAGAGGCAGTCCCACTGCCCTCAGGACTAAGAGCCATTGATCCCCAGGACTTCCATGAATTGGTCCCACCCTTTTTGAAGCCAGAAAGCTGGTAGCCAGCATTACCCAGAGTCCCCTATTGTGGGGGAGATGGGCGGGGGAGAAATGCAACAAATCAATCAATCAATCAATCAATCAATCAATCACGTCTCGTGGTAGCGAATTCCAAAGCTGAATTACCCATCGTGTAAAAAAGTTACTTCCTTCGGTCTGTCCGGCTTTTACATCAACTTTTCATGATGCATTAATAACTGATTTTGAAGGTAAGGAAAGATTCCGTGGAGTGATTTCTTTGGTAAATGTAGCAGCTAACATTTTGGCAGCTACTTGGTTCAATGACTCTGAACTGTATTGCCACTAATAATTCATCCTGCTCAGGATGGTTTTATGACAGGCAGTCAGACTTCTGATGGCTGGCGGTGCAAATCCAATGACAGGGATCCCTCATGACTTACTGACCCATAAGGGGCAGTGGTGTACAGATGACATGAAGGACTGCCACTTTTCTGTCACTCACTCCGCCTGCTCTTTGTCTAAGAGACTGCTAACATCTAATTGCGGCTTTCCTTCAAAAGTGGGAAGGAAAGCCTTGCAAATCCCCCCCCCCCCGACTTTAAGGCAGCCTCAGCAATACACCTTTTCTTTAATTATGAAAGGAGGATACTGATAGCACTTGAGTATGGGTGTGTGCTGGAAGGTGATTCTGGCCATCTGGAAGAGCAGAGAGGAAGAATTTGCAGCCCAGAGTAGAGCAGCCATCAGGATATGTCCGTGTGATGGACATAGAAAATGGCTGGAGCTTTCAACACATTGTTGTGGACACCATCTTGACCTTTTTACCACACCCTGTGGACATTCCTGCTTAGCCTGCCATCCTCCAGTCCTTGAATTGTCAGAAAACTGCATGAATTCTGCCAGGGACATCCAGGGGTGGGGTGGGGGTGCAGGGTGTCAGGTTCAGCTGGCCCGGCACTGCTAGGAAACCTGGCCAGCCGTGCTGAGCCAGTTCTACCTCCCGCTCGCAAGCCAGGGAGAAAGAGGAAGTGAGAGCCGCGGCTGATTAATGGGCCACCTGCGTCCACTTAACAAGGAAACCGCAGAGTGGATGTTTTGTATCCATTCTGACAAGTGGCGCGCGCCGAGACAAAGGGCAAAGCCGCAAGCCATGGAAAGGCGATCACCACGTGATCGAGAAAACCCCGGTTTTGCGCGCAGCTGAAAGGACCCCGAGGAAACAAGCCCATGCCGGAGGGGCAGGCAATCAAGGGACAATGGGATACTGGGTGAACCTGCCATTTGGACCATTAAGGGGGATTATTGGGGCACCGACAAGCCTCAACATGTAACTTGAGGACGGGGCGAAACACGGGAAGGGGAGAGCTATATATTGTAACACGAAATGTACCAAGCCAGTCCTGGCTTTGTTTGTAACTGTTGCGTTACGTTTGGCTCAGCGCGGCTGGCCGGGTTTCCTAGCAGTGCTGCGCCGGCTGAACCTGACAGAGGGGAGGGATTAAAAAATGTCAACTGTGTAATTGATGCCCTACCCCCCACACACATTTAAATCTGCATTGCCCCTGAGTTCTGCTACCCCAACAGCCAAACCCTATTCTGCCTCAGGAACAAAGCCAGGGAATTTCCCTGTCCTTCCAGTTTTAATGCAGGAGAATTTACGGAAAGAGATTGCTGGATCCCTGGGAAGGAAAATGGCAATAAGCTTGATGAAGGAATATAGGAGCTGAGGAGGGAGGAAAAATAGCAACTTAGTCCTGGGTATACAGAAAGTGTGAGAAAGAAACTCAGAATAACCCCACCTTGATTCTGTTGGTTATAAGAGGGGGCAGAGGAAAACTTAGGCTTTCAAGATTCTGTTATATACCCTACAACAGTAAGGTGGCATTCCTGTAATCCTTGCCATGTCTGTTTCCTGAAGGGCTGACAGTTCCCCTGGCTTTGTTTCTCTTTCCACCAAGCATCATCTGCTGCTGGATTCAGAGATTACAGCATTATAAACTAGACTCCTAGTGCAGAAAACTGTCATCTGGAGTAAAATGGGAACTACTCCCTGCAATCAGGGCTTCTGACCTCTTGACTTAATCACAGTAATTAATTTGTGCAAAACCTGAGCCAAATTGGGGGTACAATCTAAAGGAAGAGAGAATAAATCACATAACAGTGGTCTACGTGAGAGCTGTCAGAACCCCTTCTACCCCAGGGGATCATGATTTGCATGGACAAGAAACCTGGGCAGCAGGGTAATAGGAAACCTTTGGCTTAAAAGGAACTGGGTGGGTAGCTGGTTCAGGAAGGGAGAACCAGGAGGTGTCTATACTGTCTCTATGAAGAACCTGGAGAAGCTGATGGCAGAAGCAGCATTCATACAACACATCTAACTCTACAACCAGTTAAAACATAGTTCTATGTTTTTGCTTCCAAAACATGTGAGGCCCAAGTAAAGAATCCAATGTTAGCTTGACATTTTGACTTCATTCTCAGAATACGCAGACTATGCCTGGGTACCCATTACAAGCCAAACCACAAGCCTCTTAACCCTATTTTAGCCTAGGCTAGTTGTGAACATCCAGCCTTTCTATGACTGCCGCCCTTTGACCCAACTGGGTTGTTGGCCTAAAGACAATCTGTTGGCCTCTACCTGGCTGAACTTTGATTTACAGTTGGACCTGGCATCTGTCTACACTTCAGAGCCTCAGAATCCAGGACAGGCCTTTACTGTTTGTGTCTGCTTTGGCTCTCCATTCTGTGAGCCTCCTCTTAAACTTCCTGCCATGGCCCAAGAAACACCCAGCTCTACTCCTCCAGAAAACCTATGTGGTAGGGCTGATCCTACCATTAAGGAGAATGAAGCCACTTCCTCAGGTGGTAATAGCTGCTCCAGCTGTTCCTCCAAAGCATCCTTCCCCCACCCCCTAAAGAGGACAGAATTCTTTTTGATCCATGATTGGTCTCCTAAACTGCTAGTGCTGACATAACATTGTCCTGATCCTGCTCAGCACACACAAACACATGGAGGAGTTTGCTCGCCTTCGTTCTTTTAAACAATGAAATAAGCCATGTTGGTTAGCATGTCCACTACAACCAGAATTATTGATGCCCCTTTTGATGTGGGCAAATCGGTTATAAAATCCATGGATATAGCTGTCCGTGGGCGTGTTGGGGTGGGAAGCGGCAATAAGCGGCCCACTAGTTTTCCGGTTGCATTCTTGCCTTGACGACAATTGGGACAGGGTGCTACATATCGATTAACATCATTTCGCATGTGTGGCCACCAAAAGTCTCTGGAAATTAACTGCAAAGTTTTAAAGAATCCGAAATGGCCCGCTGGATTGTTGTGGCACAGATGTAAGATGGTGCTGCGTAGTGAACATGGTGGCACATAGTAGCAGTCATGGAAGCATAATAAACCATCATCCCAGTTCCATGGATTAGGTTGATCTGGAGTCCTTGTACCAATTCCTGCTTTCGGGCTTGAGCATAAGGATCTTGTTTCTGTTGCTCTCAAATTTGGTGAAGGAGGTCTATCGGAGGTCGAGTGGCTGCCAACTTTTCTATAGGAATGAGAGAGCGGAGTGGTACTTGGTTTTCCAAACAACTGTACTATGGTTTGCGAGAAAGAGCATCTGCTTGTTGATTCTGTCTGCTAGGAATATAAGTTACCTTAAAATCAAACCGGGAGAAGAACAGGGACCACTGGATCTGTCTTTGGTTTAGTTTTCTGGCAGTTTTTAAATATTCTAGATTCTGATGATCAGTTCGGACTTCAACAGGGTGTTGGGCCCCTTCCAAATAGTGCTACCATACCTCAAAAGCCACTTTAATAGCCAGAAGCTCCTTGTCTCAAACAGTATAATTTCTTTCTGGAGGCTCATGTTTTCGTAGTAATAAGCACACGGAAACAGGGTTCTTGATTTCTGCTCCACCTGTAATAGCACAACCCCAAAAGCAATATCAGAAGCATCTGTTTCTATGACAAATGGTTTGGAAGGGTCTGGATGTCAGAGGACGGGTTAAGAGGCGAATGCCTTCTTCAAGGTTTCGAAAGCCCATTGCGTGGTCTCATCCCAAATGAACTTGTTATTTTTTCTTTTTTTAAAAAAAAAAAATTTTTTTTATTTTTACAACAAACACAAAACATACATGAACAAACAAAACCATAAAAAGGCATTTAAAAAAAGCATCTTCCATTTTATAGCGTGTGTCAACCAGTTACCAACTCGTTGGTGCCCCTTTCATAATCTTAAATTCTCATATCATCTATTCAAAATATACTTGTATACTTATCAATTAACAATTATTAATCATTCATAGCTAATCTATAGAATCATTTATTACAAGAAATTTTAACTTTCAATAGGATTAGTAATACATTTTCATCTATCTGTATATATATCTATATGTGTATATATATAATAATTAATATCAAATTTCTATTATAAAGTTTCCTAATCCATTACATTACTATATTTTCTCATCCAATCATTAATAAAAACAAGTTACTTATCTTCTTACTCTAATTTCAAATCTCAATTTAACTCATCTCTGCACATTTCATAATTTTCAATAACTTCCTCCTGCATAAGTAATTTTTAATTTTTCCAATTCTTAAAAGTTACAGTTCTAACCAGTATCAGTTACAATATCAGTTACAGTTCTAACCGGGTTACAGTTCTAACCAGATTCTTCACTACATGTTTCAACAAAAATATCTCTAGTTTAAAATCTATATGTTACTATATTCAACCATGTATAAATTTTAGTCTAATCTCTTAAAACATTTACAATCAAATACAATTTTTAACTATATATCTCAGATTTATACTTTATTCCAGCGCTTGCATAATTTTGAGTTCACCCTTTTCCCAAAATATCCCAAAATATCTAGCTGTTTATTCCTTTTTCTATATTATTGGATAAGAGAAAGCAATAATAAATGTCCTTTCAAACATTCTGCTTTTTGAAGCTTCTGTCAGTTCCATCATTGTTGTATTCCCCTCGTTTTTTCTTTAAACATCTGAAGTAGTTTCTTTCAATATTGTTTTACTTCTTCTTTTTGTGCATTCTCTTAGTACGATTTTCCATTATAATCTTGTATAATCTTTTTCTCACCCTCAGTGCCAAGAACAAGTCTGTCCCTCTTCATTTATCAGTTGATTAACCCTTTTAATTCTCAGTTTATAAGCCTCACAATAATTCTGTTTAATGTTTCTGATTTCTTGTACTATTTCTTCCTTTTCCATTGATCCCGTTTTATGTTTAATTAAGTCCATTTTAGCTTTAATTTCTTTTTTTCTTTTTTTTTTTGCGGGAATTTCTGCAGCTCTTCTTCCAGTTTTTTATAGTCATCCTCAATAGTTTAAAGATCTTTTTCTGCATTGTGTTTCTCGTATAGTTTATTATATTGATAAACCTTCATTGAGTCAAAGGATTCTTTATCTTTGTTCTTGCCAAAAATAAGAAGAAAAAAAAAAAAGGAGAGGAAGGGAAAGACTAAGTCTCTTTAAAAAAATCCAACTGAGGGGGGAATGGAGAGCAAAGCAGAGCTTCTAGCAGAAAGAAGAGCTACTGCCACTAATCAGGGCTCTTGTGACTAGCTCAAACTTTCCATCTTAATATTTTCAAAATCGCTTTCAAACCAAATGAACTTGTTATTTTTTCTTAAGTTGGTTAATGGAGCAGTGAGTTTAATGGAAGAGGATCATTTAGCAAACCGGGGTATAAATATACGATAAGAATTGGCAAACCTCAATAAACGCTGCACGTCCTTGGTCTGACATGGGGGTTGCCATGTCTGAAGCTTCAATCTTTCCTGGGTCCATGGATATACCAGTGGGAGAAATGCGATGCCCCAAAAAGTCAATGCTGGTTCACGCAAATTCACATTTCTCCAGTTTAGCATACAGACGATATGTTCTCGGAGTCTTTGCAACACCGTTCGTACATGCTGAGTGTGTTCCTCTGGAGAGGAGGAAAAAATCATATGTCATCGAGGTAAATTATGACATACTTATCTAAAAGGTCCCTGAACACATCATGCATAAAATGCATGAAGACCCCAGGAGCATTGGACAACCCAAATGGCATTACCATGTATTACCAAAGTGTCCATACTGAGTGTGAAAAGCTGTTTTCCATTCATCCCCCTTTCGGATCCTTACTAAATTATATGCACCCCGCAGGTCCAGCTTGGTAAAAATCTGAGCACTACACAACTGTTCTAGGAGCTCTGGGATTAATGGAAGAGGATACCGGTTTTTGATGGTGATATCATTTAATTTTCTGTAGTCGCAGCATAATCTTAGTTCACCTGATTTTTTCTTTACGAAAAGTACTGGTGCAGCGATGGGAGAAGAGAAAGGCCATATAAAACCCCTCTTTAAGTTCTTTTCAATAAAGTCCCATAAGGCAGCCTGTTCCAGTTCAAATAGGGAGTATAAACAGCCCACAGGAAACTTGGCACTAGGAATCGGATCAGTGGGACAATCATAAGGCCTGTGTGGGGGGAGCTGATCTGCCCCCTTCTCACTGAGAACATCTGCATAATCCCTAAATTGGCAAGGAATACCCTGGAATAAAGGACCCAGTGTTCTTGCAGCGAGAGTGTTCACAATATGAGTCGTGCATTTAGGACTCATAAAGTTAATGGCTCCTGATGACCACACAATCTGAGGATCGTGGGCCTGAAGCCACTCCAGCCCCAAAACAATAGGAAAATGAGGTGCCGAGGTCAAGTACAATGCTACCCATTCTATGTGATTGTCCATTTGCATTTGTACCAGGTCTGTAGCCAAGGCCACTGGTCCTGATTGTAACGGCCGTCCATCAATTGTCTCCACTAGCAGAGGAGGCTCTATGACATGTTGTGAAATACCCTGTTTTTTGGCAAAATTCTTATCCATAAAATTCGCAGTCACTCCCAAATCAATCATGGCATGGACCTGTAGAGCATCCAAAGAGGGTCTTTGGCGTTTTGTCAACAATCCCCCACCAGCAGCACCTACAGATGTAGAGCAAGTTATGCTGGACTGTGCTTATGGCAACTTAATCTTGGGACTTGAGTCTTCAGAATTAGTGCACGTTCGTACTTTGGAGATTGCTAACGCATGCCGGGTCACTTTGCATGACATTTATGCGAGACAAACCTCAGCTGCTATCGTAAGTTTGTCAAAGCAGTTATATAACCTTAAATTGGATCAAGGGGCTAATGTAATTGAGCATTTGCATAAGATGAAAACTTTGTTTGCTGAGCTGGCAAATTGTAATATGGAAATTCCAGAGCAACAGAAAGCATGTATAATTCTTTCGAGTATGGATGATTCTTTTGACATGCTGGTTGAAGCGGTTCAAGCGTTACCCCCTGCTGATCTTACCGTCGATTATCTTACTAATCGCTTACAGGAAATTCAGCGTTCCCGTGATTTACAAAACAGTTCAAAGAAAAGGCTTGATAATGTGAAGCAGCGACCTTCTGCTGGCATAGAGACTGCGTGCATGGTAAGAAAATGCTTTCGCTGTAATTCTACCAAGCATCTTCTAAAAGACTGTCCTATGAAAAATCAGCCAACTGAGAATTCCAGAAGGTTCGTCCGTCATGGAAAGGGACCACCTGTCAAACAGCAAGCAAGTACTAGACTGGTATCTGCTTTGATTTCTAACAGAGACAAATGTTTTTCTGATAAGTGGTTACTAGACTTTGCTTGCAGTGAAATCATTGTAAATAATGAGCAGTTGTTACTGACTAAATGCAAACCTAGAATTCAACAAGTTAACTTGGCTGATGGTTCTATAGCTAAAGTAACTATGCAAGGTAAAGTGTTCATCCCTTGTTTGGGGGAAGTGGTTTCTGATGTACTCTGTGTTCCTACACTTGATTTTTCCCTTCTCAGTGTCCCTGCATTAACTAGCATTGGGTATACTGTTATGTTCCAAGGTTCTGAATGCTATGTTAACAAAGAGGGGGCTGAGTGTGCTAGAAGGAAAAAGGTTAATCAATTGTATGAAATGCTTCCTAAACAAGATGTGTTAATTGGAAGTTGTGCTGGTAATGTGACTTTACATAATGATTGTATTCATTATTATCACAGAGTGCTTGGACATCCTGGATGGAAATGTTTGTCACAAATGGCCAAAGTGTATCCAGAATTGAGATTCAAAAAGTGTGCAAAGTTTCTTGATTGTACTGTGTACTGTGTGTAAGCAATCTAAGATAAAATCTGCCCCTGTCGCTAGGAAGAGTAGAAGAATCTCCATCAAACCGTTTGCACTTGTACACGCTGATTTAGCTGGCCCTTTTCCTCCAAGTGAAGGTGGAGCAAGATTTATGTTTGTTTTAGTAGATGATGAAACACGTTTCATGTTTTGTTATTTGCTTAAACAGAAGTCTGAAGCATTCTCTCGTTTCAAAGAGTTTGTTGCCATGGTTGAGAGAAAACATGGCTACAAAGTAGGGGGCTTGCAGACGGATAGAGGGGGCGAGTTTCTGAACATTGAATTTCAGAATTGGCTACGTAAAAAAGGCATTTTCCACAGATTAACAAATGTTGGTGTGTCTGCAGAAAACGGCGTGGCAGAGTGCAAGATTGGTGTTCTGAAAGTGTTAAAAGACAGTTTGCTATTGGATGCTCAAGTACCAGCCCACTTTTGGGGGGAGGCAATGCTAACAGCAGTATTTCTCACTAATAGACTTTGGAATTCAGCTGTGAATGAAGTTCCTTATTTTTTGCTGTATAACAAGTATCCTTCCTTAGAGCATTTGTGTACGATTGGAACTTTTGCTTACGTACAGATTTCTAAGTCTCAAAGAAGGAAGAACCAACCAAAAGCACAGCGTTTAAGATTTGTTGGTTATTCAGCTGAATCTAAAGCATATTGGTTTTCTTTGGGTCATGGTCAGGTTGTTATCTCTAGAAATGCTAATTCTGAAGAGCCTTCTGACTGGAAAAGGCTGCATGCAAATTCAGAGGTTGTTTTACATTCACACACAGAATTAGCTAGAGAACAAACACCACCTGTTGCACCCCCCTCTCCGCAGATAAAACAAGAAGTGGAAGAGTTACCGGCCGTAGCTGGCTTAGAGGAGAAAAAAGAGGAAACGCAGGAAAGTTTTGAGATTCCTCGTAGGTCGGAATGTACAACAAAAGGGGTTCCACCTGAGAGATTTGTTATTCAACAAGTAAGGGTGTGTCAAATTACTTGTGAACCTCAGAGTTTTAAAGAAATGTTAAGTATGCCTATAGATGAACAAGAAAAATGGAATGTTGCTATGGATATTGAAATTGTTGATTTGTCTTCATCACAAAAAGCCATAGGTTCCAGATGGGTGTTTAGAAAGAAGCCTTTACCTGATGATACTGTTCAGTATAAAGCTAGATTGGTGGCACAAGGTTGTTCACAAGAGCAATTTGTGAATTACAACCTGACATATGCACCTACAGTTAGGCCTGAGTCATTGTGTGTAACGTTGGCCTTAGCTGCACAAAGAGACATGATTGTTCATCATTTTGATGTGGATACAGCTTATTTAAATGCTGAGCTTCCTGAAACTGTGTACATGAAACAAGCACCAGGTTATACATGTGGTGATTCCCAGAAAGTCTACAGGTTGCGTAAAGCACTGTATGGGTTGAAACAAGCTGGGAGATGTTGGCATCAATGTTTAGATAAAGCTTTGTTGGAAATTGGTTTCAAGAAATCATTAGCTGATCCATGTGTGTATACTAGAGGAACTGGGGAAGATTATACCGTACTTCTCACTTATGTTGATGATTTTTGTCTTGCTACTGGTTCTTTAAACTTAGTAAAAGAATTTGCCAAGCAAATGGAGCAATATTTTAAACTGAAGGATCTAGGTATGTTAAGATACTACCTTGGTATTGAAGTGCACAGAGCTGAAAATGGAGAAATCTATCTAAGTCAAAAGAAAAAGATAGAACAGTTGTTAACACAAATGGGAATGTCAGAAGCTAAACCTGTAAAAACCCCAATGATTTGTGATTTTTTGAAAAATGAAACATGTGAAAAGTTATGTGAAAAACCTGAAGTGTACCATTCTGTGATAGGTTCTGTCCTTCACCTAGCACAGTGGACACGTCCTGATTTATCCTATGCTGTTGGAGTCTTGAGTCATAAAGTTGCTAAACCAACAGAGCATGATTGGCAAGGATTAAAAAGATTAATGAGATATTTAAAAGGTACAATAGACCTTTGTTTTAATATGTCAACTATTGGGCCTGAAAAGCCTGTAATTTTTGTTGACAGCTCATTTGCAGAAGAAGGTGATAGAAAGTCCATAACTGGGTTTATCTGTAAATTTGGTGAATCTACAATTGCCTGGAAAGCAAAGAAACAATCCTCAATTGCTTTGTCAACTGCAGAAGCTGAATTTGCAGCTTTGTCAGAAACAGTCTGTACGTTAAGATGGTTTCATCAACTGTTCACTGACTTAGACATACAGGTGTCATTGCCTTATACAGTGTATGAAGATTCTCAAGCCTGTATAGGGTTAGCTAAAACAGAAAACCTAAGAGCTCATACAAAGTATGTAGATGTCAAGTACAAAAATGTAAGACAAGCTATGTTAGAAAATTTCATTGATCTTGTGTATTGTGTATCTGAATCAAATCTTGCAGATGTATTTACCAAACTATTGCCTATTATACAACATGAAGCAATGTTAACTAGACTTGGATTTGAACAAATGTAATTGTTCCTGTATTGTTGTAACCATTTGCCTGTACTACCCTGTAATGTATATTATTGTTCTTTCGAAAACGAGCTGAGAGGGGTGTTAGGAGTTCCTCATGGGAAGAAGTTCATCTTGTTATCTTCACAACCATGTTTTGTCTAGAAAAACCGTGTGACTTAGTTTAGCACGTATACAGCTATTTACTGCCACCTATTGGCGTGTGTATGCTAGTTACTCAAGAAGTGGCAATATAACGGGAGGACTATATATGCCCAGCCTCTCAGTAGAGTTTTAGCCACCATGTAGTCATTTTTATGGGTTATGTAGTTGTGACTAATAACCAAGTAGTGTACCTCTTCTCTGAGAGTTTTTGGCTAGAGACTTTGTTAAGCTTGTGTAGTAGATAAGTCTTGGATGCTAAAATACATGAGAAGTGTTTTTTCCTATATTTTGTATGAAACTTGTATTTTATGGAGTTTTGCATTTTTTTATCAATAAACACCAGATAGTATATATTTTCTGGCTGGATTTCTTTGGAGAACAAGGTATGGACATTCCATTCTGTAAATCTCTCATGCTGATGTGTATTTTTTCCTGGGCAACATTTACTGGGAGTATTGCTACACTCTGTCAACAGTCTGTAACACAACAGTCACAACAAGATGCTTGGAGGGAGTGATTTGGGGATGTTGAGTGTGGCTTGCTGCCAACTTAGTCCAATCTAATTCCCCCCCCCCCCAGACTGGGCTGAGTCCGTTTCCTGACAGCAAAGATCTGGCCTTTTTGGAGGGACATGTGGCAGTGAGGTGACCCTGACTGCCACAATATAAGCAAAGTCCTTCCCTCCTCTGCCTGTCCTTTTCGGTCTGTGACAAATGAGGCCGAGCGCCTCCCACTTGCATGGGTTCTTCCATAAGCACCTCTCGGGGGGTCCACAATGATGTAGGTAACGGTGTCATAGAGGAACATCTCTTTGCCTTTTGTTGCTGAAGGTGGCCATCAATGGAAAGACACAGGTGCATAAGAGCTTGTAGGGTCTGTGGGCACTCAGTTGGGGCCAGTTCGTCTAATATTTCTGAAGACAGGCCTTCCTGGAACTGATCCATCAAGGCAGCATCATTCTAGGTTGAATCCTGAGCCAGAAGATGAAATTCACTGATGTATTCAGCTACTGGCCGCCCATTCTGCTTCAGTTCCCGAATGAGTCTATTAGCAGTCTGTGATTTTACCGGATTAGAATACATTAGGTGCAGCTGCTGGCTGAATTCGTCAAAATCGTCCAGCAGGGGGCTTTTCTGTATAAGCAACGGGGCAGCCCACCTGGCTGCTGAACCAGAAAGCAAGCTAATTATAAATCCGACTTTGAAACGATCCGCAGGAAAGTCTTCTGGGTGAAGACTCATGTAGAGCTTGCACTGAGCAAAGAACACAGGAAACTGAGCCAGAATTCCACTGAATTTCTCTGGCACCAGAACTGGGCATTTTCAGCATGGTGTCACGATAGCTGTAGCCAAGGATTATAAAGCCTGGAGCTGATTCAGCTGAGCAGCAAGGAGAGCAACTTGCTGCACAAGTTGGGCGTTATCAGCAAGGAGCTGCTCCGTTCTTTTTGTGCTGACCACGCGAACAAACAGCCTCCTTTTTTTCAAAAGGGGTTTGGGTAACAGCAAACTGTCCTGATCCTGCTCAGCACACACACATACACGGAGGAGTTTGCTCGCCTTGTACTTTTAAGCAACAGTTATGCACGATACAGACAAAGTTCCCAACAAGTCCCAGAGTCTACGAAGCTTGCCTTGAAACAGCAAAACAGGAGGAGAGTCGTTGAATGCAGTTTGATGTGGGCCTGATGGGCTGTTTGTGTATTGAGAGCTGTTTGTGTTTGTGGGGCCCTGTCGGATGAGGAATTTCCTATGTTGCTCCTGCTTGTTCTGGTTTGATTAGATACATGGCTATAGATACGTGACTAGTTAGAAGTTGAACTATAGTACCCTTTGCCTCATTATAATAGTAAACGAGTTAGTAGTAATTTACTCACACCCCTAGGAGTAAACACGAGATGCTAATGAGCCCACCTCATGGCTTATTAAGGGGTACATATGTCAGGATCTGCGCAAGCTAGAACCTTCGATTGCTTTTTAATTTAATTTTAACAATGTATATTAAATGGTTAATAGTAAAATGCTTATTGCAAACTGCTTGCTTGACCTGCCATTGAAGTTAGAAGGAAGGGGGGGAGAGAATGCCAGGTGCTGTTATCTTTACCCAGGCATCTCCAGGGCCAAGTGCTGTGAGAACCGGAGCAAGGCGCGAAGAATTTCAAGCGGGAAAAGAGAAGAACAAGGGGGGGGGGAGTTTGGGCTTAAAAAGGAAGGGTTTTGCTTTGTAGAATTAGACTCAACAAACTATAGCTGCTGTGCATTTCTCCCAATAAAGAAATCTTTGATGGAACTGTTTGGTCTCCAGAGGATTTACTGAACTTTGGGAATAAGTGTGCAGACTCTGACATTTTGTTGAGTCTCAACCATTCCGAGCGAGGGATTTACCTGGGGGAAAATCCCACTGTGGAAGTCCCTCTCAATGAAAGCCCAGGATGGAGGAAGAGATTCTTGAACTTGCAGCAGAAGGGGGGTGCGAAGAGGAGGAAGAACCCCTAACAGCCACTTACGCACGCCTTCCTCCACCCTGCGACCCCGAGCGGCGTATAACCAAGATATGGAGCCAGGAAGAGTTGTTCGGGGGATCATCGTACCTGGAGATGGGTCCCAAAGAGCGTTGGGCTCTAACTATGGGGAGAGTAGAATCCACTCGCATGGGAGCCATAGAGGAGGGCATGAGCATGCTGCAAGCGGAGAACAGCATGATGCGAAATGAATTGAGAGGGCTGACTGAGTTAATATGGCGATCAGGTATGTTCCTGGGCCCCGAGGCAGAAGGGGAGTGCGGAGAAGAGAGGGTGGAGGAGGCGCAGCCAGCCACCTCCCCTCCTCCCGTGGCAATAGCTCCAACCGCTCCGGCAGCCCAGGGGACTCCAGCTGCTCCGGCAGCCCAGGGGCCTCCACTTGCTCAAGCCACGCGGGTTGTGCGCCTCCCGGCCGCCCGACGACGGCTCGCCCCGCCTCAAGCCAACCAAGACGCCCTCTTAAAACGCTGGGGGTTAACTGAAAAATTTACCGGAGAACTGAGTGAATTGCCTAACTTCATGGCTCAAGTCACAATGTGGATGGAGCAGATGGGCCACCTATTCGCCTCCAACCAAGAGCACATGATCTACGTTTGCAGGTCGCTTTCTGGGAAGGCAGGGGAGTGGCTGATGGAAATGCACGAAGCCCAAGCGTCCGAACTGCACCACCTTGGCCGGTTTCTAGCAGCCCTATGGAGGAGATTTGGGGACCCGGGAGCAGTCACGAGGGCTCGCTCACTCAAACCTTGTGCTTATATCTCCCGCAAATTTACTGACACAGAAAGGAGATGGCTTGTTTGGGAAAAAGAGGCTTTTGCTGTCCGCTGGGCTTTGATGATATGGAGACACCTCTTAGAAGGATCACCGCATCCATTTGAAGTTTGGACAGACCATAAAAATTTAGAAGCCCTTACAACACCTAGAAAGCTCTCTCCTAAACAAGTACGTTGGGCTCAATTTTTTAGCCGCTTTAACTTCACGTTGAAGTTCATCCCTGGAGGGAAAAACTTTTTGGCTGATGCATTATCCAGGCTGCCTCAACACAACAGCCAACGAGAGCAAATAGTCGCTCCTGTTATCCCTAAATCACAACCTGGCTCAGTAGCACTTACCAGAGCTCAAACTAAAACTCCTAAACCAGCACCTGCTAATGAACTACTTCAGAAATTAAATGCAGCAATGGACTCTGATGAATGGTTCAAAAACAATAAAGATACTTTAACCCATGAACAACAAGCCTGGTGGATGGGAGATAAATTGCATGTACCAGCTTCACTAGGTAAACATATTTTAGAAAAAGGCCATGATGACAAAACTTCTGGACACTTTGGATTTATAAAAACTTTGCATTTATTACATAGGCAATTTTGGTGGCCTACCATGAGAAAAGACATTTCTGAATATGTATCTACATGCCCTATATGTGCCATGTCAAAAAAGAGAGGAGGGAAACCTTTGGGATTGTTGCAACCTGTCTCATCTCCTCAACAACCCTGGAAAGAAGTTTCTATGGATTTTATTGTGGATTTACCTGAAAGTAACCATAATACTGTTATTTGGGTTGTAACTGATCTTTTTTCTAAACAAGCGCATTTTGTTCCATGTACTTAAATTCCTAATGCTAAAAAATTGTTAATGCTTGCCAAATTGTTTATTCTTCATATTTACCGCCTCCACGGTGCCCCCAAGAGGGTAATTTCAGATCGCGGCCCACAGTTCACTTCCAAGTTTTGGAGGGAATTTATTATGTTAATTGGTTCAACTCAGGCCCTGAGTTCAAGTTTTCATCCGGAAATGGATGGATCGACTGAGAAAATTAGCTCATTATTAGAACAATATTTAAGATGATTTACTAATCACCAACAGGATGATTGGTCAGAACTTTTATCTTTTGCTGAAGTGGCTTACAACAACACGGTGCACCAAAGTACTGGATTCACACCTTATAAAATAGCTACTGGTCAAGACTTTCTGCCTTTTCCAGAACTACCATTAAAGGATTTTCCTGAACTTTCAACTGATCAATGGATAAGCAACATTACAAAACTGTGGCCTCAAATTGTAGAAGCACTACAAAAGGCCAGGAACCAACATAAAAAGTTTGCTGATAGAAAATGTTCTGCAAACCCTCCCTGGAAAGTAGGCGACATGGTCTGGCTGTCTACCAAGAACCTAAAATCCTCCCAGCCATGTAAAAAGCTTGCCCCAAAGTTCGTTGGACCTTTCCCCATTGAAAGAATTATTAATCCTGTAGCTTTTAAATTAACTCTACCAAAACATTACAGGAATATACATCCAGTTTTCCATGTGAATTTATTAAAATCCTTCAAACAATCAAATATATGGCATCCAACAGTACAACCTCCAAACCCCATCATGATTGATGGTCAAAGCCATTTTGAAGTTAAAGACATATTGGACTCTAGGAAATTTTAATTTAAATTTAAATGGGAATGAGTGTGCAGACTCTGACATTATAGTTGCAGCATGCGTGGACATGATGTAATTCACCCGTGGATTTGTTTCAGCCAATAAGAATTGTGATGAACGTTACCTGCTTAGTGAAATGTATAGAAAGCTTTGGGCGCTCGATTTGGATCTTGGTCCCGAGTGCGCCTCTTTGCTTCTGTACAGAAATAAAATGTCAAAGCCTTCCCTCTACTCTGTGCGTAATTTGGCCCTCTCTCGCACTGGGTAAAAGAAACGTGTCCCAAACAGTTGGTCACCCCGTGGCCAACACCGAGGCCAAAACAGAAATCGTTGGTCATCAGCCGGCCCGGGTCTAGGTGTCATAGGAGAAAGGTTCTAAGGCACTAGATACGAAGCAGGGTAACCAGATGGTTGTTGTTACCAGAGAGGCTCTACCTTGCCGAGCCTCTTTTAAGGTAGCCGCCCTGGTGTTGCTTATTTCCGAGGGCGAGGCTCCTTTCTCGCGAGTAATCTCGCTGAGCATCGTTGTTGAGCTTTTTTTCCCATGCGCCTCATTCTGGCATCGGGAGGCCGTAGCCTCTGTGCTTCATTATCAGAGAGTGGGACCAGCTGTGTCTGTTGTTCGCTGCCCTGCCCCACCTCCTCCGGCTGCTCAGCCGGCTGTCCGTCTGGTGCCTCTGACTGCACCGGCTCTTCTTCAGTTTGTACCTCTGGAAGCGCCTACTCCTCAGACTCTGACTTTGAGTCGGAGCTCCCCATGACAAAGATTCACTTTTCTTATTCTGAGTAGGAAGAGGACAACTTCTGGTTGTTCCTTTCAGGTAACTGAAGAGCTTGGGACAATCTTGGCCTGATGAGAGGTGGTCTCCATGTCAGCATTGCTTTCTACCTCCTCACCAAACATCAAGTGATGGCAACAGGTGTGGGTTGAACTCCTGTCCAGAAGCAGATGAAAACATCATGCTGAAACATTTCACAGATGCAGAAGACAGTGGAGGAACTGAAGGTTGGTTTTAAAGGCATTAGGAAGTGCTTGCAAATGGAAGAGCTGGTAGAATGGCACTGCTAAGAAGTATAAAGGTAGCAAGGGATATAGTATATGTGACTATGGCCAAATTCAAAACTTAGTTTCTAGAGAGGACAGAAGTCTTCTGACTGGCCTATATCAAGTCCATTGAGCACCAGAGGGCTATGGGACAAGCAAGTGGACATTCATAGTATAAAAAGAATCCGAAGGTGTTCCAAGACAGTACTTTCACTTACAGGTCTACCTTGTGAATAGGCTGCTTCAGAAGAACACCATGTTTTCCCCAAGACTTTACATTTAGCTAAATGCTATTGATCTGGTATAGTCTGTAGGGCTATATCAAATGCTTCAATAGAGCTGTTATGTGGGAGTGCAATTGGCTGTGACTCATTAAAACAGCCAAGTCTCCACTGAGCAGCTGTGCAGTCCTGGAAACAGATGTGGCTGCTCCAATGCTTGCACATTCTGTAATGCTCCATAGAAAACTTTAAAAGTCTGTCTATAGCCTCATACTACTAACCAGCAGTATCAGGCATTTCATCAGCAGTTTAAGGAAGAATTCATTCCAGATCTTTTGCAAGTGTTCAACTGCTGAGCTAGAAATGTTTTCAGAAACTGAAACTCTTTTTACAACTTGACAGGCAGGCAGGATTTCCCAACTTGCATAACTCCTTTCGTCAATTTTGGCAGGAAGTAGGGGCCAGCATCTGGGAAAGAGGAACTGCGGGAGTTTTGCTGAACATTTGAAGCCAACTTTTGATCACACAGAGAAACAGGGAGAGGCCATCTCAGAGAGCCCAGGTAAGCTGGAGGAGGGTTGGGGGAAAAGGAAAGTTGCTGCTGCTCTCAGGCTGAGGTGACATGCAAGGGTGGCAGCTCATACTCTTAAATTGTTGAGGCCATGTTGAACTTAAAGAAAATGTTAGGTGGGGAGCAATTGAGTGTGAGAAGGATGAAGGCAGAGAAAAGCTGAAGAGTAACTGCTCACATCCTGTATTAAAGTTTTAATGCAGGGCACTTTCCCCAAAATAGAGTTATAATGCTATACTTGCATTCTATGCTTTGTCAAAGTAAGCTTTCCTTGAAGTTGACTTCAGTTCTTGGTGTCTTCTTGGTCATGTCTGTGAAGTTTTCTTGGCATTAATATGGAAGAGGTTTGGCCCTGCCTTCTTTCAGGATGTTTCCTTGACCTTCAGGTCTAGCTTTCAGTCCTGGGATCTCCTGATGGTTTACCATCTAAGGATTAACTGGTCTGCCCTACGTGCTATCACCTGAGATATGACCAGACTAAAGGTCCCATAATACAATTATAGATCTCTCTATATAGGTCTGTGCAGTATTTTGCATTGGTAGGCAAAATGGTGCTTTGGGGTGGGTAGAGACACTCGAGTAGCACCAGTCTTCCAACTCCTGAAGGAGCTGTCTCTTTTCCAGACTGCATGGCTGCCACTCCAGGGCAGTTTGGGGATCTGCATTTGCTGGGGAGAACCAGGTTAAGGCATCAGGCTAGAAACCGGCAGACTGAGTTCTAGTCCTGCCTTAGGCACAAAGCCAGCTGAGTGACCTTGGGCCAGTCACTCTCTCTCAGCCCTAGAAAGGAGGCAATGGCAAACCACTTCTGAAATCTTGCCAAGACAACTGCAGGGATTTGTCCAGGCAGTTGCCAGGAGTCAACACCGACTTGAAAGCACCAATCATCTAGCAATCTCCACACATACTGGAATGGAGAGTGGGTCATCCCTTGAAGATCATAGGTGCCTAGGAGGTGATGTACTTGAGGATATTATTCAGCCTGGTTTTGTATTTTTCAGGGCTTTGTATATTATCATCAATGTCTTATTGGTTTTGCTGTTGGGTTTTTAAGATAGTTAGAATAATATATAATTCTCCTCCATGATTTCAAATGAAGAGCAGGATGAGCCCACATGATGAAAGGTGGGTCAAGAAGATTCAGAACCCTTTTGAGTGCGCACTCTCTAGCCTTGCCTCCCATGCTGGAATAACTGTGTGGTAGTTGCCCCTGCCACCATGTATCTTCCAGAAGGATGGCTCTACTTGGCATCTTCTCTGTTAATCCGAGCATGTGAAAGGGATAGGGATCCCATAGCCCATGTACTTTATCAGCAAGTAAAAGAAAAAGCTGATACAAATGAAATAAATTCTGTAGCATGAGGTATGACTATTTATTTATTGAATACTGTTCAACTCTGGATTTTACAGTTAGATTTATGAACAGAACCCAAAATATATGATATGGGAATTATATACTATTTGCCCATTTATACAGAGACATAAACAGAAGAGACAGTAAAGATTTAAACCAGTGTTTTTCAACCTTGGCAACTTTAAGATGTGTGGACTTCAACTCCCAGAATTCCCCAGCCAGCATCTTTAAGAAGTCCACACATCTTAAAGTTGACAGGTTTGAAAAGCACTGCTTTAAACAGTACACACACATCAAAATCAATTCAAGATTTAATTGCAGATTCCTGGGGGTTGTTCCCCTATTTTGACAGAAATAAGCAAGATTCTTGAAGAAGGTGTTCACCCTGCTTCCCTTTTACTTGGATTTCCCTTTTTCCTGGAAATTCCAATCTGTTATTTCTGAGGCTGTGGGAGATGTGGAATCCCCCTCATTTCCCACTTTGATCCAGCAGCTTCTCCCTGGTTTCAAAAGGAACCCAAATTCCCTATCAAGCAAAGAGGGTAACCCATGTCTGCAATCCATGACTGCATTCATAATGTCTGCAGTTAGCCTGCCATGCAGCCAGTCTGAAATACTGCGAATGCAGGTTGGCTTCACAAGATGATGATGATGATGATGATGATGATGATGTTGATGATGTTTCACCCTTGCCAAAGAAACTTGCTAACTGTAATTTCATGGAGGGCCTGAGAGCCTCCTACCTGAATCTGTAGAAGTACAGTTCCCAGGGTTTGTTGATTAGGACTCCCAATAACAAAACAGGACAGGTTTCAAGAGACAACTTGTGGGCTATCACAAGTTCTCTATTGTAACTGAAATCTTCTGGGTAAGATGAAGGACCCATTCCAGCTGAGTCATGCTTTGTTCATGGGATTGTTCCCTCCTTGCAGCCATGGACATTGTGGAGCGTATTCTGGAAGTTGCGAAAATCATCTATGGCAAATACCAGAACATGAAGTACTGTAAGAAGCAGAAAGAGCGCCTTATAAAGCGCATGGAGATCCTCCTGAGACCTATTGAGCTCCTTCGGGCTCAGTCCATCAGAAACCTGTCCCCCAGTCTGAAATGGATGCTGCAGGACATGTTGAACCTTTTGCTTGAAGCCCAGGAACTCTTTGACAAGTACAAAAGCCAGAACCTGCTGGAGAGATTTGTGAAGGCTAGCGACATGCTGGAAGAGTTTGCAGATCTGAACGAGCGCTTTGGAGATATGGGTCAAGGGCTTTTGCTACAGCTCCAGGTGGAGCAGAAGGTGCTCGTTAGCTTTGAGAAGTGTGTAGTGAGCAAGGAACGCTGCCAAGATCTAGCGGAAGACAAAGTTTGCTGGAAGGAGATGCTCAAAGGTAGGGCTATATTTTGTTGGCCTTTGAAAAATGGAGTAGGGAAGAGGCAGGTAAAGCCAGCCTAGCTATAGGAATGGGTTTGGGGAGGTATCTTCAATGGGAGATAAGAAGCCAACTCATGCTGGGTGGGAATTCCAGTGTTTGGGTCCTCTGGAGGATCCTCATCAGGGGAAGCTGCCCTATGCTCTGCCTTCTTCTGGAAGTGTCTCACATATCTGTTTAAGTATGCTCTTTGGGCCAAGAATTTAAGTTGGAGAAGGCCCCTTTTTTGTGATCTTCTAACCATTGCCATCAGATTGTAGCATCATGACAACCAAAGGCAGCAGTGTAATTTCCTGATATTTTGAGGTGGGAAACACATGATGGATGCAAACTATCCATGGATAGAACCTAGCATGCCAAATCCTACAAGAGGAATTTAAAAGAACACCCCAGAATCATAGGTGGAAGATATTTTGCATAATTTCCCAAGCATCTTTAAATGAGTGCCAAATAGAAAAAAATCTGCCTTGCCTTTTTCCTTCCAGTTTTCATAGCAGTTATCTATGCATGTGTCTGTGTGCTTGAAAACAGACAAATGGTGGTAGTAATGTTGCAATGGAAGCCCCTCTGCCCCTGAAGATGCCACTGTGTTCTCATTCAATTGGATGAAATAGAATGTGTAAATAAAAATATGGGGAGGAGAATGCGAGTGAAATTCTAGTGGGTTGATTTGTGCTGGTATATTGACAAGATGCTGCAAGGGGGCATGTGAATATCTTGGCCTTCACTGCATGGGCCTTCTCCTGCAACCTCCCTAGCTTCACCCAACTCCATTCAATTGCCCTCAAGAAATTGTGAGAGATCTTCCTTCCCCGAAGAAGGTTGGGAAACTATTTCATTTCTCAGCCCACAAATTAGATGGAGGGCTTTGAGAGGCCCAGGAGTCTCTGCAGGGTGTGGTAAAGAAAGTCAAGATGGTGGCCAGGACAGTGTGATCAAAGCTCCATCCATTTTTTAATGTGCAATGCATATAATGTGATGCACATAATGCAATGCAGCTTCAATCACACCATCACAGCCATTGTCTTGACTTTTTTGGATGAATGAAACTTTTTTACTACTGGGGACCACACTTAACACTTTTGGAGAGATCAGTATTTCTCAACCTTCTTTCTCAAACTTAGCAACTTTAAGATGTGTGGATTTCAGTGTTTCTCAACCTTGTTTCTCAACCTCGGCAACTTTAAGATGTGTGAACTTCAACTCCCAGAATTCCACCGCCAGGCTCGGGAATT